>NC_133622.1:55961025-56056025 GCF_048593235.1 Sminthopsis crassicaudata
AGTATAAGACTATATCTATATCTCTGTTTATCTATCTATCTATCTATCTATCTATCTATCTATCATTTCTTAATTTTCATCATTTGGTATTCATTGAATTATTCTGTTCATTTGAAATGTGTTTTAGATTCAAGCTTTATCCTATACTATTTTATTATTCCTCTCTGATTTATTCATTCAATCTAATCAACCTAGTTCTACTGTTGTCTATTTAGCCATTTCTTCATTTTCTTCTCAAGAAAAAGCCTAATATATTTTGTCAAATAATTTGCTAAAATGAATGTTATTATTATTATCTCCTGATTAGTAACCCTGTCAAAAAAAGAAAATTAAAGTCATTGGAGATGACTTATTTTTAATGAAGCCAGATAGGTCTTTTAGGATCCTCTTTCTTCAGGTATTTACTAATCATCCATTTTATTCTACAATTCACCCCCTTCCCTAAAAACACACACACATATGATAGTGTAAAGACTTTGTTTTCTTCCCTTGAAATGTGGAAGAGCATTTTTCTCTCCTGATCCCATTGACAAATCTTGTATTTTCTAATATCTTTCAAAGATAAATGAAGGAAAACAGCCTTGTAATTGTTTTTTTCTGGAAATAGATGAACTATAACTTAATATTTTATTTGTTCTAGGCTTTATGATGTGAATTTATTGAATACAACTAGTTGCTTTATTCTCCATTTCTCCCTCCCTCTGTCTCTCTGTCTCTCTGTCTCTCTGTCTCTCTGTCTCTCTGTCTCTCTGTCTCTCTCTCTTTCTCTCTCTCTCTCTCTCTCTCTCTCAATATCTCCTTCTTTTCTCTTCTTAAGTTTCAAATATCTATGAGTTCATTTTTAATCTTTCCTTAATCTTCTCAATATCATTCTCCTTTTCAAAGAAAACACAAATAAAAGTTGAGAAATTTCACTTTCTGAAGGAGTCCTCTGCATTTCACTTACCAGCTCAAAATTTATGCTGTTACCACTACAGAGAGAATAAGGTAACAGGTATTACCAAGTCCTTATTGAGAATGATGTTATTTTTGTTTGGAAACCAAATCTCCTAGAGTTCATGATGATATCACTCAGGAAATTTGGCTGAATTCTTGGAATGGGAAATTTGAAGAATTTGGGAGAGAAATAACTATCTTCAATCCTAAGGCATCCCCCACTTATCCTGAATGAAAATGTTTAGATTTTCAGATACTGAAATTTGCTCTAAATTTCTTGTCAACATTGGAACTATGAACATTAATAAAAGTTTAATTGCAGATACTGAGGTTTTTCTTTTTTTCTCCTATACTTGCCAATGCAAATAATTATGTTGTCACGCTCTGCCAACTCTTTGAAATATTTCTCTATTTGAAAAGAAATTTAGAGCTGTAAAATTTTGGAAATTTCCAGATCGAGTGGTGAGAGGCTTTAGGGACTCACATTATATTGATATGGTGCTTATGTGAGATGGAATTTTGGATATCATCAGGAAGGCAAATCATTGACTCATTTCTTCCTTTCTCCTTAGATTTGTCTCTTAGATTTACACACTCCTTTTCTAGTTAAATGATAGTTTATTAAGGAAACAGTTTGCTGGTTGATGTGTTTTCCCACTATTTGCCCTAACTTTTAATTTTAAAGTTTTACAATTATCATATTTATAATGATAAATTTTAGCTGTTTTGTAGGGCATTGTAATTTTTTCTTTAAAGAAAAAAGGCACAGAGGAATACTTAAGCTGTGTATGAACTCAAAGCACATATAAAAAACCTGAAGTAGCATAAAATTAGGGCAGTTAAGTGATAGTATAGATCATTTGGCCTGGGGTCAGGAAAACCCATTTTCATGACTTCAAATCTGGCCACAGTAACTAGCTGTGTTACTCTGAGCCAGTCACTTAGCCCTGTTTGCCTCAGTTTCCTCATTTGTAAAATGAGCTGGAGAATGCAACAAAACATTCCAGTATCTTTTCCAAGAAAACCCCAAATGGGGTCACAAAGAATCAAATCTGACCAAAAAAAAAACAAAACAAAAAAAATATAAAATTATGCTGCAAAAGAATAGCATATTCAGTACTTGATGTTTATTAAACCTCTCTATAAGATCACAGGTAAGTCACCTGTCTACCCTGAGTTTCAGTTTCCTCTTCTATAAGCTGGGGGTGGAGTAGAACAGACCAGGGTTTCTTAAACTTTATCCTTCACTATTTCTATTTTCTGGAGAAATTTTTATGCAACCCCAGGAATGTAGGTATATAAAACAGATATACAGATCAAACATGTACTGAAACTAAATCATATTTTGGGACTCCCCATTCAGTTACACAATCATGGGGGACTGCAACCTACAGCTTGAGAATTTTTGGAATAGACTACCTCTTACCTTAGTGTAACAAAATAGTTAAAATGAGTCTGAAGATTATCTGCCCCATGAATATTCCTCAGTTTTAGTGGGAAAATTGAGTATTAACTGTATGCAAATTAAAATGTAGTATAGCGATAACATGATGATAAAAATAAAAATAATGTTACACTAGCATCAATGTCTAGTGAAGTTTGTTATGTTAAAGATTTGTTATTCAGTGAATAAGCATTTATTAAATACCTACTATATTCCAGGCACTCTTCTAAAGTGATGATTAAAATAAAACTGCCCAGTGAATAAAGTATTGTGTTCAAACATATTAGCCATTTACCTAAATGTCTATGGTCAAGTTTAGCAAACAACTTATCAGTTGGTTAGTGATCAGCTGGAGGCTTCCTAATTCAGTTAAAGAATCAGATCAAAGTATGTATTCACAGAATTACTCACTGTTTTTAGGCAGGGGAAAATATATATATATATATACAAATACATATATTTGAATTATATCACTTAGGCTTTTTTTTTTTTTTTTTGAGAGAGGATGGGAGGAAGGAAAGAAAACTAAAAGAGGGAAAAAGAGAAAGAGAGAGAGACAGAGAGAGAAAGAGACAGATAGAAGAGGGAAGGAGGGAGGGTTCTCAGAAGCTGTTTAGGATGATAATTTTATTTTACAAATCAGAAAAATACAGCATTAGAGGGAGAGAAAGGAAGAGAGACTAATTATGACTTATAGTTAACAACCATTTTTAATTACCTGCTTTGGGCCACACATTCAGTTAAAAGGTCATCTATTTTATTCCACCCTCTCTTTTATAGATGAGGAAACTGAAGTTCAGGGTAAGTAGGTAACTTGCAGGCATTTTAATAAACATCAAGGATTGAGCCTGAGTTAAAAAAAATTCAGACAGTGCTTTTGCTCCCCCTCAATATGCTTGTAAGACTTTGTTTTGGAAACCTGTTTAGGAAGACAACAATAAAAATCTCATTTTGAAAACCGTATTTTGAATCAAACATGAAAGATCAAGAGAATTGTTTCCATATGAAATCTGTGTCTCTGTGCCTGCTTGGAAACCACTTTCAATCAATATAATAATAAGAATAATGCATTTCCTTGGCACATTCCAGGTTACCCAAGCATATTCTCACTATATACTTTGGGAAGGTGTGGAAGGCCTTTCTTCTCATGGACCAGGTTTTGTTTTTTTAGGGGCCTTAACTATTTGATTTCATTGATGTCAATCATTGTAAACCATAGTTGGATAATAATTTTTGTGCAGACAACTAAATGCAAATAGAACAAAAAAGAGGCTTTTTGGAATGACTATTTTTTATCTTTTCCTGATATTTAAAAACATACTGAGATTTTCCTTTTTTTAAATATATAAAAATCTGCACTAATTCTTCCTCCCCTATGCAGTCATCATTTTTGAATAATCTCTTTTCTAATCCTTTTTTTTTTTTTTTTTTTTTTTTTACCAATCTCCTAAAAAGAATTAAATAATTGTCTACCCTTTTATGGTCTGCTGACCATTGCCATTCAATTGACAATGCTCAATTACCAATAATCACTTACTTATGAAATCCAATGACTTTTTCTCTATTGTGATCATTTTTGACTTCTGGCATCTATACATTTTGGCACTCATAATCACTTCCTATTTTTGGAAGGGGAGAAAAGGAATTAAATAGTTATTAAGTGCCTATTGCAAGAGTGACCCTATGTTAAATGCTTTCCAAAGATTATTTTATTTGATCCTTCCAAAATCTTTTTGAGATAAGTGCTGTTATTAAACTCAATCTGCAAATGAGGAAACTGAGGCAGACAAGAGTTAAATGATTTGTCCTGGGTCACAGTCCAGTAATGTATTTTCCTAAATTTAAATTTCTTACTGACTCCAGGACCAATACTATCTGTTGAACCATCTAGCTGCCTCATGATACTTTAAGAATTCTCTTTCTCCTTAGGCTTCCGTTTTAATTCTTCTTTCTGATGCTTCCACTTAGTTTATTACCATTTTCTGCTCTTCTTTCCTCAGTAAAAAGCCCATGTCATACCTTTTTAAATGAATATCCTTCAAAATTATGCCTTGGGTCCTGTTTTCTTCTATCTTTCTATTTCCCTCTTGGTGAACTCAGTTCCCATGGGCTCCATCAGTTCATCTATTTAGATTATTTAATCTATCTAAATCTCTTTCCTGACTGTAGTCATGCATTAATAATTGATCATTTGGCACTGTGCTAGATCTCAAGCTCAATGACAAAAATAAAATTTATATTTTTTCTCCTATCCCTGAATATTCTCTAAATATCTTATTTTTATTGGGGACACTGCTCCCATCATGTTCATGGTTTGCAAGCTCATAATCCTGTCTTCACAAAATCAGTATAGTATACTCAGCTGAACTCCACACCATTGGCATAGTATTGTATAAATAATTTTAAACATGCTTGGCTAGAAGTTGTTAGTCTCTTGATTAGGGGTGCTCTTTTAATAATAATCTACAAGAGGTTTGATTCTATGGAAAGATGATATCATCAGTAGAAGGCTAATGATAACTCATTGAATCATAAATCTAGAGATTGGAGGGATCTCAGAAGCTGCTTAGGCTCATATCTTTATTTTACAGATGAGGAAAACACAACATCAGAGATGAGATTTTCTTCCACATCTTCTGACTTGATCATCACTGTCACTTCCAATATCAGAAGCAGGGAATTTTCTAGGTCAAACAATTACTTCTGAAATTTCTTTTACCAGTTTTTGGATTTTGTGTGAGAAGATTAGAAATGAAAGGAAAGTACTTTTATTTCTTTATATGGAGACAATGAGTCTTGTTGGGATGTGGAATTCTATTTTCTTTGTTTATTTCAGTGATATAAAGTGATTTATTATTTAGTAAATAGCAAAAATTTCATTTTAGGCTATCTATGTGGTAAAGTATATAGAACTTAGGAAAGTTGACTTTATAACTATTATGGATGTTAAATCAGGAGAAGCACACTTTAGGAGAAATAGCATATTTCTAAAAATCAGAAGACTTGAGTTTGAATTCAATATCTGCTAATTTGTAGTAAGATGTTTTTGGGCAAATGACTTAGTGTAAGTTTTAGAGGTGCAATTTCCAAAGATAGTATCCTTTTATGATATTGGTTTCTCATTTGGAGAAGTCTTGTATTAATAGGAAAACAAAAGAAAAATACTTTTGCACAGAGAAAAATAATTAAATTGGTAAAGAATGTAAGATTTTGGCACTTTCATAGGTTAATAGTTGCATAGCCTAAAGTTTACAAGCTTTTTTAAAGTTGTTTCTATGTGACAGGTATTTTACAAAGTGTTGGGAATATGAAGAATGGCAAAAATGCCCTCTAGAAGCTCATATTCTAGTGGAGAAAAACAAGAAGACAACTATGTAGGTAGAGTGTAAAAGGGAGATGATCTCCAAGGGAAGTTGCTAGCAGGGAGTGGGTGGTGGAGAGGAAGAGGAAAACAAAAATTAGGAAAGAATTCTTATAGAAAATGGGATAAATAATTGAAGAAAGTCAAGGAAGACATGAGGTGGGGGAAGTTATAATGTTAGAGGTAGAATGTCATATGAGAAAACATTTAAAAAGTCAGTGCCATAGGGGAAAGGATAAAAATGCAAGAAGGATGGAAAATAGGAAGGGTGTATATTATGAAGGGATTTTTTTAAATAAAGCATTTCATACTTAATCCTATTATATCTATATAAGTTTTGTCTAATGAGAGGAAATGTTGATGTGACCAGGCCTGTAAGTTAGAAAGATCACTTTGGCAGCATGGTTGGAGGAATGAGGATTAGAGTGAGAGAGACTTAAAATAGGGATATTACTCAATAAACTTTTTCATCTTAGAATCTCTTTCAGAAGATGATTTGTGGAGTCTTTCAATTTCTATGTTACCATCTTGTTCTAGAATACCAGGATTGTTTTCCTTGATTTTTTTTTTTTTTGAAATGATATCTAAGCAAAAGATTGCGGCTTTCAGATAGAATAATAATTTTTAAGGTATCCCCCTTAGATCTGTTGCCTAGATCACTTATTTTTCCAATGGAACATTTCACATTCTTTTCTATTTTTTCATTCTTTTGGTTTTGTTTTATTGTTTCTTGAATTCTCATGCAATTATTAGCTTCCATTCACTCAATTCTAATTTTTAAGAAATTATTTTCTTTAGTGAGCTATTGTATTTTTTTCCATTTTGGCAATTTTGCTCTTTAAAGAATTCTTCTCCTAATTAGCTTTTTTATTTTCCTTTGTATCACTATCATTTTTCCTGAGACATTCAGAAGCTGCTGCTGCTGTTAAATCAAGGGCTCCCAAGGTCTATCACTGGTTAGCTGGTTTTCCAAGTTTTCCTCATCTTAGTGAGACAAACATTTTCTATCAACCTTCCAGACAGTCTGTGGGCTGAGAGGTCTGGAAACTGCCAGTGTTACTGCTGACTTAGCTGCCCCAAGACCTATTCCTAATTTGCTGGAACATGGTGTTGGCTCTTTGGTAAAACTGATCTTTCCTGCAGGCCTTCTAAGTTGTCTTCAACTGGGAAATTGCATGAATTCATTTTTTTTGCGGGTTCTGACTCCATAAAATTTGTTTAGAATCATTATTTAAAGGTATTTGGAGAGGTCTGGGGAGAGCTCAAATGAGCTCCTGACTTTATTCCATTATCTTGATCCTATTTCCTCACTGTTAAAATTTTGTATGTAAAGATACTTATTTTAGATAAGCTTGTTCAGTCTGATTGCAAAAGGTACAGAAATAAATATAAACTCAAAGTACTTTTGAAAACAATTAGAGGATATTTCTTTTGAATGTCAACAATTTGATTACTTAAAAAGAAAGATGGGGAGAAACTTATTTTCAAATGAAAAAAATGTGAATAAGAATAATCACCATTATCAGTGGCAAAAACTGAAAAATTGGACTTTTTCAAGATTCTGGGGTAGATAAAGCTGCAGGATGTTTTGGTCTCTTAACTCATATGTTTTAAGGCATAAGAGCAAAAAAAACTCATTATAAACATCATGACTGTTAGGAGATCATAGAATGTTTAAATTTCATAGGAGAGTGATTTTTTTAATCTCACAAAGGGAAGCTGAGCTTCTAAGAACATAAGGTACTTATATAAGCCATTAAAAGTGGCTTAAAGAGTGAATATTGCCAAGAGAAGATGGACTAGTGATGAAATTGCAAGGGAGGTTAGAGCTGACATTATCTCTGACAGAGATGCAAGATATTGTGGCAACTTCAAAAGGTACAAAATTAATTGGCTGAAAACAGATTGGAGGTCATTTGAGAAGAGTTTCAATGTCAAGTATTGTTCTTCAGTGCCATCAAAAGATGTGAAGACTTTTAGAAGTGCCTATTTCTTTCAGTTACCATTTAATTTAAAAAAAGGGGGGGGCAATTTACAAAGAGGAATGATAAGATTTGCAGCTCTTTATTTAGTAAAAGAAACATCTAACTAAGCAATGTAGAATCCTTATGATGGAATTGCTGGCTTTCCGAAAGACCTGCTTTTCTGTGAATTAAGTTTGTTATATAATTATTAGATGATGCAACATATTGGTAAAAGAAAAGCTTGCTGGGTTTGTCTGTATTGCCCAGAAAGTTAGCTCTTGCCTTTTCTCTCTCTGTCTGTCTCTGTCTGTTTGTCTTTCTCCACATACATTTATTTATTTATTGACACACTTTTTTCCTTTTAAAAATACTTTCAACTTAAAAATTCTTATTTTCTTTGTTAATTCAAGAATAGGGAAAAGGGGGGGATCAGAAGGAAAGTTGTTAGCACACAAATAGCTTCCTGTGACACTAGTGTTCCTGAATGAACTATTGATATCTAACAGAGTTAAATCTATGATCCTGAAACCAGTTTGAATGTAAGCACTTTCTGGTAGTTCTTTTCTAGGAACCTTTATGATCTGACTGAGGGAAGACTGAAAATAGCAAGACAGTCTAGAAAATAAGTACTCATCATCTCACTTTATGTCAAAGTTGTGGGTCACCTCACATATGCACTATAGTTATACAATGGAATAATAATACTTTTTAAGGGAATGATCCTTGAAGAAAATAAACTATTTTTCTGAGACATAAATATGTTTCTGAGAAAAGCAGTTGCTAAATTAGGTTTGCCTTTAAAGTTCATCTGTCAGGGCTTAGAATTCTAAGAGAATTAGTTACTGACATTAAATCTGATTTAAAACTATGAGACAACAGATTGAATATGATAACTTAAATATCATAGAAACATTGGAGTGAATGGAAAACAACATTGTTTCAATGATTTTATATGAATTATTGGAAAAATTTTAGGTTACTAATGAGAAAATTATGGAGACTATAGCTATTGTACAAAAGGTAGGCTAGGAGGGGAAGAACAGAAGAGAAGGAGGCGAGCCAGGTCATAGGGAAATAGAAGAGGAAGAGAGAGAATTTTTTTTTTTTTTTCACTGTCAGTTTTGTTTCAGAGAAATGAAGGAGAAAAAATATCCTCCAAGTTAGTTTTCTACTGACTTTAGCTGAAGGAATCAATAAGCCTGAAACTGGAAATGATGGTTACTAAAATTTTTATTGAAGAAAAATCCAGCTGAAGAGACCAATGTGGAAGCAGAGAATCGGAGAAACCATCTATTAGATTAGCTAGTTTGTCGAAGACACTCAAACACAGTGAGGTTTTAGCCAAACTTAGCATTGATTAATTTTGTCTTTTGCAGTGAAAATAATTTTTTTCAATATAAAAAAGTCAACAAGAAAATTGAATGGGTAATTTTGAGGGACAAACTTTATGGTACTAGAGTTGTGGATTACCTCGAATAAATGGATTTATGTTACTCATGTGCTTTTCCTGATAGATGTCTTTAAGCTGTGTCCCTTTCTTTCCCACAGATATTAAGGTCGTTGATGAGAAAATGCAAGCAAGATTTATGTGTAGATTGTAATTTTTATATTTGAACTTCATTGAGGATTTTTTTATATTGTTGTTTGCTGCTGTTATTTTTCAGATTAAAATTAAATGGCTATATTTAAGATCTAATGTGTCTTTACTTTGGTTCATTTATATAAATATTTGTGGGGATCTGAGAATTATGAAAGTGAGTAGGGGGTATGTAACTTCTTGTATTCCATAGGACCTAATTTAATAATAATGTAGCCAACAAATTGACCTGTTAGTCTTATGATATACTTTACTTGCATTATCTCCAAAAGGCAGCATAATATAGTAAGAGCACAGTGACCAGAACTTTGAACTCTGGAAGACATAGTAGCTGTATGACCATTAGAAAGTCGTTCAACTCCTCTCAAGTCCCAATCAGACACCAATAAAGAAAGAGTTTAAGGAGTTACAGAAAATTTTCCAACAATTGAGATTCCCAAACTTGTTAAAATCAAAGCTCTGCAGTATACAAAAAAAAATCTCATTTAACTTTTACAACAAACCCAGCAGGTAGCTGTTATTAATATTATTGTCTCTATTTTACCAATACGATATCTACCTAGGAATTTACTGACTTGTCTGTATTTACATAGTGAATGCAGGTCAAACTTGAGATTCAGGTACAGGGTTCTCAACCCCAAAGTCACTATCTTTTGGATTTTTCCAAGATCCATTTTCAGAGAGAGAGAGAGAGAGAGAGAGAGAGAGGAGAGAGAGAGAGAGAGAGAGAGAGAGAGAGAGAGAGAGAGTGTGTGTGTGAGAGAGAGAGAGAGAGAGAGAGAGAGAGAGTACATTTTACCAATTTTAATAAAATGTTACAGTTTATATTTTGAAGATATTTGCCTGGCAAAAATAACAACACATTTTCACTTTATATCTGCTTTTGCTATTTATATTTCTATTTTTACTTATTTTTAAAGTTTTTTTCTTCTTCTTAGTTCTGGAGGAAAAAGTGGAAAGCAAGGAGAGACAATGGGAGGGAAAAGGTATTATAGGAGCTGCAGATGAAAAGTGTCCACCAAAGGACAAAGAAGCACAGAGAATGAGAGATAAATGTTAGAAAAGAAAATAGGAAACATCAAAGTTTCTAAATTTCTCATTTTTGAAGTGAAAAGATCAAGAGACACTAAGGACAGAGACAACCTGGCAGGAGTAACATCTTATTCTTCTATCAGACAATCTCCAAAGGCTTTGGGAAATCGGTCTGCCTTTTCCTAGTTCTGATTTAGAACTGGACAGTGCCATTTATGAAAAGTAAAGGGGTGATCTCTGTGTGATTCTCATTTTGAAAATCTGCTTTTACATTCCGTTATAATGGATTTACAAAGAATCTGAAAATGGGGAGATTCCTCAAAAACAATAAAATTTTTTCATTAACCATGGAAAACTGTAAAATGAAACTAATTAATATGATTTTTTGAAACTGTGTCTTAAAGAGGCCAAAAACAAGAGTTTAATGAGCAGTGCTGAATTGGAAAGTCAAAGAACTTAAGAGACAGGTGATGTCCTTTTGATATCTCGATGAAGACAGAAATTTTCAGTTTGAATCTTAGTTCTTTCACTTATTAGCTGGAGCTCCATGTGAAATTGAATTAACCAGGACAGAGCAACTTTGCCTTTTGCTTAGATAATTGATACTTAGATGGGACTAACAGTACTAGCAATTTTTCATGAGTGTAGAACAGCTAAGTTCATCCCTGAATAATAATTAATAACTAATAATAGCTAACATTTGTTACTGTTGTTTAGTTATTTTAGTCATTTCCAACTCTCTGTGATCCCATTTGGGATTTTCTTGGCAAAAATACTGAAAATTGGTTTCCTTCTCCAGTTCATTTTATAGATGATAGAATTTTTGTAAATCATTTTATCTATCATTTTATAGATGCAGGAATTGTAGATTGAGTCAAACAGGGTTAAGTGGCTTCCCCAGGGTTACACAGTGAGTTTCTGAAGCCAGATTTGACATTAAGATGAGTCTCCCTCACTCCTCTCTATCCACTCGACCACCTACCCGAGTCAGCTAACATTTATGTAGTGATTATTATGTGCCAGGCACTGTGCTAAGTGCTTTTCCAATTATTATCTCATTTGATCCTCACAACAAAGCTGCCAAGTAGTGTTAGCTCCATTAAATAAATCAAGTAACTGAGGTAAATGGCTAAGTGATTTGCCATAAGTTCCACAGCTAGTAAGTGTCTATAGCTGGGTTTGGATGCAGTTCTTCCTGACTCCAAGTCCAACTAACTATTGCATCGTCTAGCTGCCCCTAAGTACTTAAGAAAACTAATTTCATTGATTGAACAAACCAATGATTTTTTAAGTGTGTCAGATACAGATAAGTTCTAGGAATACAGATCCAAAACAAAAAGCAGTTTTTCCCTTCAAGGAGTATGTATTCTAGAAGTCAACATGTACACAGATAAGTTAGCATAAGATATATAGAAATTTAATACAAACAATGCCAGAGGCAAAGGACATTAGCCATTGATATGACTATGAAAGGCTTTGTATAGAAGTGTTTGTACTTGATGTGAACTTTGAAAGTACTCTAAGTAGAAATTTCAAGGAGTTCATGTGTGTTAGGAATAAGAAATAGTATGGGCAATGTCACAGGGATGATAGATAAATGACATTTCTGGGAATGGAGAGTGTTCAAGGAAGGAGACCTAACAAGCCTCATTTAGATTAGGAAACTTTCAGCTAGTTCTTGTGCTTCCCAGACATATACCCTTTTTCAAGAGTCTTCTCCATCCATGAGGTCAGCTATTTTGAACAGGAAGTCAAAGATCACTGGTCAGAGAACCAGTATGGATCAAAGTGACCACTATACTGGAAGAAAACTTAATAGTTCCTTGACTTGAGTCCTTGACTCCTATTGGATCAGTATTCCTTTTTTTTTTTTTTTTTTTTTTTTTTTAAATAAGAATAGTATTTAACACATCTGGAAAAGTGCCTGGTGTGTCCATAATTGTGATCATGTTTGCAGGGCAGATACAAGTGAACTATAATTCAAGAGTTGACCAACATTGTTATTCATGTTCTGATGTTCTATTCAAAGTCAAAGTATATTTTCCAGTTGACCATGGATATATTATAAATTTCATGCAGACCCCTTCCCAAGATGCTCTTATTGTTTTTTCATAGTGAAAAACTCCTTAGCATGGAAGATGAAGATAACCAAAATGAAAGATGTTAAGTTTGCCTTGTAGATTTCATGGGTCCCAGTCACTATTTAATGTTTTGAGACCCAGTTTTTTTTGATTAATTTGTTCCTCATGTGGCCTGAATATTTTTTATTATTTTTGTTTTGTCTGGACTAGTGCATTTCCAGTGTGGAAACTCAGACTTAGAGGATTGTCTGGGATCAACGAGAGATTAATATCTTGTCCATATTTGCAGAGGCAAAATTTAACAGGGGCAGTCATTTAGCCTAGATTTTCTTGTCTCTGAGCTCGATCCTAGTCTCAAATTAGCATTGTGCCATGCTGCCTTTGGTGAATGAATGGATGAAAAATCTATGAATTGAGAAATAATTATTTAATTATTTGTTATAAATATCAATAGTCTTTCATTTTTCTATAGTGTTTCATATGTGTGTATGTATGTATACAGTCATGCACACATGAGTTTACATGTAGGCAATGCACATAATATTTGCCTGTGTATATACATTCGCATGTGCATATATATATATATATATATATATATATATACACACGTGTTAGATATATATATATATATATATACAGAGAGAGAGAGAGAGAGAGACACTGTTTGTATGTGTGTAAACATAAATACATTATTTCATTTGATCCTTATAATAACCCTGAGTTAGTTGTCATTATTAATCCTGTTTTACAGATGAGAAAACTAAAGTTAAAAGAATGACTTGTTCCTAATCACAGAGCAAGTATATATCAGAGGCAGGGCTCATATCTAGGTTATTATGACCTTAAGTTTAGTATTTTATTCACTCCTATCATGCTGCCTCTTAAGCCACAAAAATCACAAAAAAATTTGATTTCAGTAGTCTTAAAATATTGTATTCTTGACATAACCTTTCAAGGATACAGAAAGCTAGATATTGCCAGATGATTGAAAAAATTTTTTAATAATACACCAGAAAGTTTTAAGAATTTTGTCTACCTGAGAGGCATTAGTTGTATAATCTACACACACCCACCCCCACACCCACCCACCCACACACACACACACACACACACACACACACACACACAGCATAATGGCTTTAATGGACAGTTCTTAGATAATTGCTAGAAGAATTGGGAGGTTAAGTGATTTGTCCATACAATGGGCATGTTTCAGAAGTGAAATTTCAATCCGTGACTTCTTGTTTCTAAAGCAAGCACTCTGTTGCCCAATCTATGTACAAATGTGAAATCTTGAACAAAGGTTTTAAAAACAAAGCTCAGTGTCAGGCACTTTTATGTTTCCAGCTATCTAACAGCCCTTAACAGCTCCTGGTTAATCATGTGAATACTGTTATATGATATTGGAGATAGAAAAGACATTGAATTCTCTGTCAAGTTCAAAAGGTCGCTGATAATATACTGCTTCGGGGAGAAGGCTAATGATGAAAAGATTACAGTGCATCATATCTGTAAGAGATAATCCTAGGTACTTTGCTAGATATTAGTGTCCACAGATCTCACAGAATTGGCATGAATATATTAATTTCTCCATGGTTATCATATGACTTAAAAATTAATACAAATCAATTCTTTTTAGCCTTGTAATTAGGGCTTTCTCATTTACTCAAATCTATTTGGTGCTTCCCTTTGTCACATTCCCTTACATCATATAGCCTCCTGCAAGGCAATGTCTTTGAAAATTGATCCTGTTGCTCCAGCCATCTTGTCGAGCTCTATTCAGCTGATTAGGTAGAACTGATAGTACATAAAGTAAATATTGAAAAACTTGTACTTTCTTTCTGGAAGTGGAAAGAGAAAAAATCCAGCAGTAACTCTACTTGCGAATCTGTCTTGATGGCAGTATCTATCTTAATGTCTTGTACATGCTAAAATAGGTTCTTAATACTTGTATATTATTAGGAGAAATACACTGGTACTTGTTTATTAAACTATTACAAAATGGGATGATTTTCCAAAGACCTGAAATATCAGCAGAATTCAAATATGATAATCCTACCATGATGTGATTGCTCTGGCGTTTTTGAGCCTTAGATTTGTGAAACACATACTCTGGTAAGTCCTACCAGGTGGTAGAAGCTTTGAAAAATAGCCCAGTGTCTTTATCCAGAGACTAATATAACTAATTTCAGAAGGGACCATCATCAGAAAATGTGATGATTTTATTTGGTCCCAAAAACTCAATAAATTTTTGCTAAATATAATTTGAGAATAATTAAATTTATGACTGGGAACAAAGATGAGTAATACTTAACTGCTTAACAAGCACTATTAGTGTGGCTAAATAGATGCAGCCAGGATATTCATGTAGATAACCCTCTTCTGAACTTTTAAGAATTAGCTCACTTTGGATATGCCATGTCAAAGAATTAGGGATAGAGAATAAAAAGACTCAGCAAAGATTTAACTTTGTTGCTTTTAACATGCTGCTGTGCACAAAACATGCATTTTAATCTCTTTTTAAAATTTTAATCTCTTCTCATCAGGAATTGACTTATTCTCCTTGACTTGAAGTCATTCAAGGGTCCCACTCTTGCTATCTATTTCTGTATCCTTGGGTACTCCTAGAGTTTTGACTACTTGGATGAATCTATCATAGTCATATAATCTGTGAGTACTCACATTAAGAATAGGAATTCTAGTAAAGGATGCCAGGTTCTGTTATCAGGAATGGGATGGGGATTTAGAGAATAAAATATTTACAATTAAGTTATTATTTTAGGCAGATCTATAACTAGAAATATTTGTGCCCAGAGAAAGGAAACAACATCTTTCTATGGTAAACAACATAAAACATGGTCCCAAATTAATATTTTAAGACAAATTTATTGGGAGGTGGGGAGAAAATGTGAACTTTAAGTATTTCTATATCTAAGGGCAAGCCAGTTATACAAAACATGATGCTAAGAATAAATAGTTCCTTTTTACATAATGAAAAAGAGATCTTAGACTAATCACAACATTTGAGATTCACCTTTTTGCATTTAAATTGATCACCTTGGTGGTCCCTTTGGCTAATTTTTTTTAATTACTGATTTTGAAAGTGTTTTGGTCTTGTTCCTAAAGGACTCATCCCCTCCTAGCAATCACAGTGATGAGTCAAAATGTGTTTGAGCTTTGCTTACAACTGATTCACAGAAATACAAATTTTGTAAAGTTGAAAGAACTGTCTTATTCCTCTTTTTCCTATCAACCTTAATTAACTGCTTAAATCATGAATATTAAAACCATCTTTAAAAAGAGATGACTTTTCTAAATAGAATAACACTTGAATCACACTGATGGCTTAAAATAGCCTCCATTAGATAAAAATGCAGGTTGATTGATTTTAACTGACAAATAAAAATTGCCACCAAGTGCTCTGAATGGGTAATGGATAGAAACAGTTCCACAAGAAATATCAAATAGCCATCTTAAGCTTCTTGAGTTTTGGGGGCATGTAGTAGAAATGAAATGAATAAATGAATGAAAAAAGCATTTATTAAGTGTTCCCTGTGTACAAAGCATTGTACTGCACACTAGGGATAAAAATACAAAGTTAAGACAGACTGCTCTGAAGGACTTCACATTTAGTTGGGGAAGAAAGCACTTGTGCAGTTTCAAGTCAATTACACAAGTTTCATGATTCTTAGGGTACAGCAGAAAAATAGTTGGTAATCTCCTTCTTATTGTCATTTTCTCTGATAAAATCATATAATTTTTTAATGTTCAACCATTTTACAGTGCCAGAGATTTTAATGTCAAGAGATTTTTAAATCTATTCTTCCCTGCTACCTCCCTGGGTCATTACTAGCTGTGTCTATAGTATCTGCATAAGCTGTATTGAGGCTGTATCTTCACAGATCTTACTTCCCAGGATGCTTTCTGGGAACACTATTTTAGAAGAAATGCTTCTTACTGGGTTTACTGGGTTATTTTTATCAAGGTTTGAGGGGACATAGTGATGGTGGTGTTTTTTAATTTGTTAAAATTTGAAACAAATACAAAATGAGAAAATGAAAAAAAATCAACATTGCCACATAAACAACAGACCATAAGAGATCATTCAGTACAAAACAATAAATTTCCATTTCAAGAAAACCTTTATAATAAATATACCAAAGCTGTTTTCAAAGCTGCCCTGTTTTTCTTTGCTTCCTTGTTGGTTTTCTTTTGTTCTCTGCTGTGTCCTTTTTACTTTACTTTTTTTCCCCTTTTTCCACCCCCCCACCCTAAAGAAGGATACAATAAGTCATGAATGCACATATACACATATGTATAGACATACACACACATAAACCTACATCTACACTCATATACACATATATAACACTGTACTGTTTGTTTCCTCTTATCATCTGTTTCTTTTGAACTTAGCATCTTATTTCATAGATCCAAGTCTTCCCATGTTTTTTCTAGATTAAATCTCTAACATCTTAGCAAGTTTCCAATCCAATCAACATCCTACCTGAGATATTGTCTATGAAAGTTTCTCCCCCCTAAATTTCTACATTCCCTCTTTTCTTGTTTACAAAGGTTTTATTTATATAAATAAGAACATTTTAATTTAATCCCCTCCCCTCCCTGTTTCTTTGAAGTTTTTAACATTGTTTTTCCAAATAAACTTTGTAGTTTTTTGTTATTTTTGTCTAACTCAGTAAAACACTTTTTATTTTGATAATTCAATTGGAGTGACACTGAATAATGTCCTTCATGGATAAGCAAAATTAGTATTTTAAAAGTTATATTGGTTTTACCTATCTATAAACAATAACTATTACTTCGGTTATTTATATCTATTTCTATAAAAATGTATTAAGTCTATGTTCATATGTCCACTTTGACTTATATACCATCAAATATTTTATACTGTTTATGTATTTTAAATAGTCCAAACCATTAATGAATTCCTAACACAAAAGCATTTCTCTATTTTTCACTTTCAATTAAATTTATTTAACTTTAATTTTGTCTTAGATCATGATTATCCCTTAAATTTTCACTCATTAAATTCTACTCCTGCTCTTTATCTTTGTGCACATCACTTATTTTTGTTTCCTGATAGCAATTTTTTGTTGAATTATATAGTCTATTGTTTCTGTACTATGAGTAATTCACATTCTAAGTTACAATTACTTGTGTATTTTCTTCCTTCCTTTTTTTCCTATCTTTCTTAACCTATTTACTCTATCCCTCCTCTCTTCTCTGCTTTACTTCTACCCACTACCTTGCCCTCCCATTTCTTAACCTATCTACTCTTTAAGTCTCTTTCTTATCATCTCTCACCATCCTCTTGCTCTCATTTCTTACTGAATTTAGAATATGTATATATGTGTGTGTGTGTGTGTGTGTGTGTGTGTGTGTGTGTGTGTGTGTATATAGACAGACAGACAGACAGATATACATACATATGACAATCTTAGGTATACTGTTAAAATTTCTACATATACAAACAACTTTACCATCTTGTGTCATTCATACACACACACACACACACACACACACACACACACACACACACACACACACACACACACATATATATATATATATAAACACTTAATTTGGCTCTGCCTACTTTGTTTTTAGCACTTATTTTATTTCTGGATGTTTTATTTTAAATTTCCCTTTGTTCTGGAGTTTTTGTCACAACAAACAAAAACAACAAACAAACAAAAGCTCAAAAGTTTTTAGTTCATTAAACATGTGGGATAGGTGCTAGATTTGGATGATGATAATGATAATATTTATAGAGAATTTTGTTTGAAAACTAATTCTCATATTTTCTCATTTGATTCTCAAAGCAACTTTTGCTGGTTCTAATATAATAATGGCAGCTGTCCTGCTATTATTATTTCTGCTTTACAGATAAAGTAAGTTCCAAAGCAAGTAAGTGACTTCCCTAGATCAGAGCGCTAGTAAATCTCTGAGAGGAAATTTGAACTAGGGTCTCCTTCAAAGTCACGTGGGTTAATGCAATGTGCTGTTTACAGAAACTGCTGATCACTTGCTGGTCTAGAGGAGAAACTTCTTCCTCCGGAGAGCCACCCCAAGTCTGGTCCAGACAAGACTCTTTCTCTCCAGTGTCACCTCTTTTATTCTCCCAGAGAATGGGTGTGGGATAACGCAAGGGCTTCTGGGAAAAATTACTTCAACCAATGAACTTGCTCCTCCTAAGCATGCAAGCTCCTCCCCAGGAGTTCACAAGTAAAATTCCCAGTAAAGGCCTGAACTAGAGAATTGTTAAGTACCGACTTAGCACTTAGTAAAAACCTAATATCTCATTATCTCATTAGCACTTAGTAAGAACCTAACAGGTTAAATATTATTTCCCCCATTTTACAAATGAGAAAACTAAGAAGGAAAAAGGCTAAGTAATTTGCCCATGGTCTCAGCTCCTAAGTGTCCAAGGAGGGATTCCAACCCAGCTATTCCTGACACCTGTTACTTTGAATCCATTTATCTTGTGGTTGCCTATTTGGAAACATATCTCTTCTTTAATATCAATTGATATTGATCAATAACCAAGAATGATGCTTTTGTTTGTGTGGAAGCTCTTGTAAGATTTCTTCTTTTGGAGGGTTTCCCCATAGGAAGAGTAGTTAAATGACTAATCCAGTGCGCCTCTGAGATAGGACTTGAATCAGTGCCTTTGTTTCTTAAATCCTTGGATTTCTCCAAAGACCGGCTCTCTGTGGATGAGAGCAACGATCCAATAAAGCGCACCCAGTATTGGGGGTCACAAAGGACTCACTACAAACCCTAGCTTTGATTTTCTGCATGTGTGGTTTAATGGACATTCCAGGCCCCAGATCCCATGTTCTCTTGTTTTCCATATGCATGTAAAAAGTGTCAGGGGCTCCTTTAAGCTATTAATAGGACGCCCCCGCCCAGGGGCCTGTGTCCGGTGCTTAATCTTGGTCGGAGCTGAAAGGACCGCTTCAATCACTGTCAGTCCGCGGAGTCCTCCTCCCGCAGCCTCCCCTCCACTTTGATTCACTCCGGCAGCCAAGTCGATGTCTGGGGCGCCGTGCAGGGTGGTTAGAAGCTTCACAAACCCCCTGTGATCCTGTGATCTATTTATCAAGAAATGACATTTGTGCCTCAGAATTGGCGACCCACTGGCAGTCATGCGCACTGCTGGGAGGGCGGCTGGCAGCGCTCTCAGTGGTAAGATGCCTGGGCTCCGCGCTGCTTTGTGGAGAACTCTCTTCTGGCCGCTTCTGGATTCACCTTCACACTTTTCAAATTGTGCTTTCCGGTGAATGATTCAGCCGGGAGGGGAAGCGGCTGAAAACCGTTTCAGTTATTGTTCCGCGGGGTTCTGGGGGCCTCGGACCCGGGCTGCCTGAGAAAGAAAGGCCTTTGGTTATGCGGGTGCCTTTATTGAGACTTCTTGATTAAGGACTTAATTTGGCCCCTTTGTGCAAAGAGGGTATTTCCATTGCACAAAAATGCACTTAGGAAGAAGACACCACCAAGTAGTTAATGAGTCACTAAAATGGGTGTGAAAAAGGGCAAGGCATCCATCCATATTTTTGCAACTTCCATTTTCGAAATAATTTCTTTACTCTCTTGGAGGCAGGACATTCTATTATGATCATGCCATTTTATAGGAAATAAAAATCTGGAGAGAGCATTTTAGTCCCGGAGACAGAAGATATATATATGTGTGTGTGTGTGTGTGTGTGTGTGTGTGTGTGTGTGTGTGTGTGTGTGTGTGTGTATCTCGATATCGTTTATTACAGGCTCATTAAGTGGGGGTGTGAAGACATTTCCCTACATCCCTTCCCCCTCCTAAAAGAATTTTCAAACTGTGCATGCCCTTTGACCCAGCAGTGTTGGTACTGGGCTTATATCCCAAAGACATCTTAAAGGAGGGAAAGGGACCCACGTGTGCAAGAATGTTTGTGGCAGCCCTCTTTGTAGTGGCTAGAAAATGGAAACTGAGTGGATGCCTAGCAGTTGGAGAATGTTGGGTAAACTGTGGTATATGAAGGTTATGGAATATTATTGTTCTGTAAGAAATGACCAACAGGAGAAATACAGAGAGGCCTGGAGAGACTTACAGCAACTGATGCTGAGTGAAATGAGTAGAACTAGGAGATTATTATACACTTCAACAACAATACTGTATGAGGATGTATTCTGATGGACATGGCTCCCTTCCACAATGAATAATCCAGGCCAATTCTAATGATCTAATGAAGAGAGCCATTTACACCCAAAGAGAGGCTGTGGGAACTGAGTGTGGACCACAATACAGTGTTCTCACTCTTTTTGTTGTTATTTGCATTTTGTTTTCTTACTCATTTTTCCCTTTTTGATCTGATTTTTCTTGATATTTATGGAACTATATATATAGAAGATACCTATAGAAGAAGGATTACTTGCTATCCAAGTAAAGGGATGAGGGGAAGGAAGGGAGAAAAAATGAAGGTTTTGCAAAGGTGAATGTTGAAGTATATATGCATATGTTTTTAAAGTAAACAGCTTTATTAAAAAAAGAGCAAGAACAAGAGAGTAAGAATATGGGAGGGAATAAATCGGAGCTAGAGAATGAAAGAGTAAGATGATGAGTGAGACACACACACACACAGAGACAGAGACAGAGAGAGAGGAAGAGAGACAGACAGAAAAACAGAGATGAGAGAGACACAGAGAGAAGAGAAGAGAGAGGGAAGGAGGAAGAGACGGAAGGACAAGGAGAGAGAGAGGAAGAGGAAGTCAGACAAAGATAGATGGTATAGGACCTTCCATCTGTTTAAATACAATCATTGACAATCAAATAGTACTAATTTGGATTTGCAAAGTGCCTTCTATGCTTTATTTCAGTTGTGAAGTAGATGCCACAAAAAATCTTATTTTAATTTTACATTCAACAAAAATGAGTTTCATAGACTTTAAATAACTTGACTATCCATTTGATTATGTTACTAATAAATAAGAGGGGAAGAATTTGAAGTCTTCTTTAGTCCAAATTTAGCACTCTGGTTTCTGCGGTTCATTACTTCTTTCTTCTCAGCACTTAAGTTGCCCCACTTTCAGGTAACAAGGAAGTAATTGCTGAATGTGCCAGGTTTGGGGGAGGTAGGGATAGAGGATCTGTGCAATAAAAGAGAACTTCAGGATCCTCCTTGGTGTTCACCCAACAGGTACAGCAGGTGGTTTTAGAATCTAGGAGCACTGAAATACTATATTTCTTTTCAATAAAAACATCAAAAATCATATTTCTCCTTTTAGCAAGAAAACAATTAAAGAAAAAAGAGTGGGTGATACAGAACAATTTCTCCATAATTGTCAACCTGTCAAGCAAACAGGGACACTTCCTTATGTTACAATACAACAGTTAAATTTAGCTACAATACTATGTTGTCAATAAAAAGAGGTCAAATGATGACATACACTAGAGAAAGACAATGGACCAACTGATGTCCACCCCAGGTAGTGAATAGGGTAACAACAAGTTCATGAGCAGACAAATGAGTGGAGTGCTGCTCCACCATTACAGTTATAGATATCTGAAGTTAGCATCACTTGCATTTATGCCAACTCTAGAAATGACAAAAAATAATTTTTTTGTTTGTTCTTTCCACATGAGCACTCCATCATCCATCTCAACAATAGGTAACTCAAAGAAAAGTCAACAACAGGCCCAGTGCTTTATGGGCTGAGCCACCTGAGGCACCTAGATGCCTCCATACAAAAGCTAATGTCCTAACTTAGAGATCCAATTCAGCCATTCATAAACCTCATTTAATTGTCCTTCAGTAAAAGCAAGATCTAGGAATAAATCCCAAGGCCAGGTATGAATCAGAACTCTCTTTCAGTGTCCAAAAATACATTTGCTTACAAAGAAATAAATAAAGGCACCTATAGACAGACAGAGCCACAGAGTGACAGAGAAAGACAGAGACAGAGAGAGACAGGGATAGATATAGAGAGAGACACATAGAGGGAGCAGTAAACATTTTAGAATTCATCTATTCCAACCCCTAAATATTGTAAATGATGAAACTGAAAACTAGAAGGGTTGTGATTGCCCAAGATTATAAATGTTATGAGCACTTTATAAGATTTTTTTTAGAATATTCTACTAATAGAAATTAGATTTCCTCAGTCAGTATAGTTAATTGGGCATTGAATTGATATACCAATATTTGCTTGATTTTCAAAGTCACCTCTGTTTGGTCACACTTTTAAGTTATCTTTTCTTTCCAGTCTTTTTCAGAGACAGAGCCATGCTGACCTCTTTTGCAAAAACAACATACATAGAATCTAAACAGATGGACAAGGGACAGTACAAGTCCCCCAAAAAGAAAAGAATCAAAAATCAATGGAATTTATTGGATCATAAAAAAAAAAAAAGATTCTTCAGTAGATGGATTTACTTATTTTTTCAAAATGACAAGTAGAGTTTTCAAGCCTTATTTGACATTTAAATTTAAATTTTTCTCTCTTTTTTTTTCCCCCCTGAGGCTGGGGTTAAGTGACTTGCCCAGGGTCACACAGCTGGGAAGTGTTAAGTATCTGAGACCACATTTGAACTCAGGTCCTCCTGAATTCAGGGCTGGTGGTCTATCCACTGCGCCACCTAGCTGCCCCTAAATTTTTCTCTTAAAAATAAAATTTTGTATTAGTAGAGAGAAGGCTGATACATGGAGATGGAAAGATCTGAATTAGAGTCTTGCTTCTGAACCTTCTAAGTTGTATGACCATACGAAAATCAATTAAATTCTCTGAACCTCCATTTCCTCATCTGTAGAATGGAGATAAGAATATCTGTAGTTTTTTTTTTTTTTTTCTCTCAAAAAGTAGTAGCGAAGAGCCACTATGTATTCCTAATAGATTTACATGTAAAATGCTTTGCAAAATTCAACATGCTATGTAAATGTCAGATATTATCATTCTTTCTTCTTAGTTTTGATTTACTTCAACCTTAGTCATACTTGTCTCATTATCCAAAATGAGACATAATTTAATTGACAACTATGTTCTGGATTTAGGTTCCTCTGAAGAGAAGTTCTCCTAGTTGCTGTGCAAGAGCCATTTAAGCAAGGAAAATGAAATTTAAATTGCAAATTTGAACTATCAGAAACAAACACCTGTAAGTGTTCCATCAGGCAACTGCTGATTTTTAACCAAATCAATAAATTGTAGCTGGACATCAAATTTGTACCATCCCATCTGAACAAACCCCGACTATCTTCTTATTATCATAAAAGCAATAAAATGGCTTGCACAGCATTCTTCCCTTAATTTGTCTTTCAGTCTGGACCATAAAGATAACAAAGTGCTCATTCCCCAAGAATGCATTGTTTGACTGGATATGTTTCTCATCACTGGAGTCCGTAGAGTATTGCTTTTTAATTTGCTGATGGAAGCCATCAATTAGAATTAGCAGGAGTGCTGGGAGACAATAATGACAACAGTAAGGAGGAAAATAGGGGAATAACTTGAATAAATTAATGATACGTTGATTGCACATCTCATTGAACACATGGCCAGCCCTATTTCTTGATTAAGTAACCTATGGGTATGTCAAAAGCTGGTGGAGGAGGATCTGGTTGAAGAGTCCCCTAATTATAGTTAGAATGAAGTCAACCTCTTGGATTAAGCATCATTAAGAGCATTGATAGCTTTCCAAGTGACAAGATAATAGGTGGAGTAGTAAAAGAAGGTTGGGTGATCCTCTCAGAGACAGTTATACTATTCAAGTCTTCATCTACTACAAGGGAAGTCAAAGAGTCATTTCAATTGTCCTGAGGCAATCTTTTAATAGACATGTTTCTAATAGGATGATTTGAGAGGTATTCAAAATTCACATTTTAGGAAGGATATTAGTAAGTTGGCAATAGGCCAGATGCAACCAGGGTAATAAGGGAAGCCGGGTTTCATATTCTGTCAGGATCAGCTGAAAGAATCTTTCCTGAAAAGAAAAAGACTCATAAGGGTCACATTGCCTACCTTCTGGAATTTGGATTGCTGTCCAAAGAGAGATCAAACTTACTTTTCTTGGTTTTTGAGGGGAGAACTAAAAATAGTAGATACTTTTGGTAAGGAAAATTTTCTTAATAATTAGTTTTCCCATAATGTAAAGAGATGCATCAGATTAGTGGTCTTTGTCTCAATGGAGTTCCCAAGCAAAGCCCCAATGGTCATTCATTAAACAGAATTTTTTCCAAGTAAAGTGGAAGGGACATCAAACAAAGTCAGCTCTGATTCTGAGATCATATGACTGGTGTAATTTCACTGACATTTTTCCTCAGTAGCAAGTAGATCTATCCCAAAATTAAAATTTTTGGAATCACTAATTGTTTACAATACTAAGACTGTTTCTAGAAGGTCATATATTAAAAAGAACAGATTCCTAAAGGTATGCTAGCATAGATAACTTTAAAAGAATAGTAAAACAGACCCCAAGAGGATGTGATACAAAATAATTAAATTTCAATGGGAAAGAGATAAAAAAATTAGGAAGGGAAGCCCTGGGTTATTGTACAGTGGAAAGGCCAGAATAAAAGAAGGCAGACTTGTTTGAAAGGATCCCTTCTGTAGACTGCAAAAAAAGAGTATTCTCAAGGCAAATTGTGGGACCTGTCTCATTTTCCCTAGAACCAAGCTGGCCTCTCTTGACCCATTAACACCAACAGTGTTTTCTGGGCCAAAACCGTCTATGTTAGCTGAGTGGTAAAAGCCTGATTCTAATTATCAACTCAAAATGCAAATACTTTGGCATTAGCAAACTAATTATGCCTTTATTCAGTATTTTTGCATAGAATGTTAATATTATTCCAAATCCACTGGGAATTATTACAGCATTTTTAGGAAAGAATAGTAAAGTTTTGTGTATTTTAAATCCACTAACCGACAGAACACTCTTTCCATTTTGACCAAGTAAGCCCAGTGTAATTAAGTCAGTCAGACTGAATTAAAATCGCTAAATTAACACAGAGCCCTTTATGCCATCCACTGTAAGAATGTAATTCTTAATTAATGTTTAAAATGCAGTTCATTTGTACTTGATATTTAATTTATACCTATAAACAAAGTCTGTAAGCTGATGGTAATTTAAATGTTTCTCCATGGACAAATCTGTCTGCCTTCAAATGGTGGGAAAGAGAAAATACAAACATAAAGACTGTCTCATTCCTTTTGTAATGAAAATCAACATTTCAATTTCTTTTTGTGCAACCTAAAATAAAATTAAAATTTCATAAAACATAAAAACATCCAAGTGGTGGAGATATGAACATATGAACATTTTAAAATATAACTCACCAAACCAGAACAAGTTATATGATAGTATTTCATGCAGGGCTGTTGGTTTCTAATTATTACACTGGAAATTCTAGGTAAAACTGTAATTGAAGAATCCAGAATCGATAATAAAGGAAATTGTGTGCCTCAGAGTAAGGTGTAATTTCTCCTGGATGCATGGAACTTGGATCTAGCTTTTTTAACAAAAGTCTATCAATTCTTCAGATTAATATAGAGGCTTCAATGGAATCCAAATACAAGCTTTAATGATGGTCTATATTTTGTTTCTATCTACAAAATAACAAAGTATCTTTCTATAACCTTACACTTATCTACTAATATATGGATAATAACTTTTAAATATATATATATATATATATATATGTATATGTGTGTGTCTATAAATACATATCTACACATAATGTATGCATGCATATATATGTATGTGAAGATGCAGTATTTTTTTTAATTTTTACAGTTAACACTATCCTTTTTCATTATTCCTTTAAGAAAATTCTTTTAACTGCTAGCAATTTCTAGCTTATGATAGAGTTATTAAGTACATATAATGGGCTCAACACTGTGCTAAGCCTTGGGAATAAAAACAAGAAAAAATAAGTTATTCCCTGTTCTTGAGTTGCTTATAATCTAATGTTACAAGACTATATATAAAAGGAAATTAAAGTTGGAGGGGTAATATCAGAGAGTACCCAGTGTTGGAAAATGACTATGATGGAGTTCAACTTAAGCAGAGTAATTAGTGACAAATGAAGAAATAGCTTGAATTTAAATCCTTTATAAAAGTAAGCTTTGGGAATTTGTTTTTTCCCACTTGCAGCATTTTCTCAGAACAATCATCTCCTTCCACAATCCCTATCCACCTTCCAAATTTTATTCAAGGGCATTATTAATGGCAGCACAACATATTGTAATGTGCAATTGACAACTCTATTAATCTCCATCTCATTTCAAGGTGATATATTTAACTACTGATAGAATATGTATACCATTTAATGCTATTTTGTCAAAAATTAGTCAGCAACTTTCAATATTATTTTTGAACACCAATAGTAATTCCCAGACCATTAGCTGAATCGGAAACCTTTCTTTGTTTGGTTG
The DNA here is from genome assembly GCF_048593235.1 of Sminthopsis crassicaudata. NCBI lineage: Eukaryota > Metazoa > Chordata > Mammalia > Dasyuromorphia > Dasyuridae > Sminthopsis > Sminthopsis crassicaudata. The sequence goes on from NC_133622.1 coordinate 55,987,859, forward strand.
ATATACTTTGATACTTCTGTGGATGCCAATTTTGATCAGGTTCAATACCAGTGTATCTCATATGTAATAGTTTACATTTTTCTCTCTATAAATCAATGATAGAGAATTTGCTCAAAATATTGTAAAAATTTTCCCCAGCTCTTTTAATATTTTGTGCATACCAGTGTAGTCATCAAGGGTTCACCTGACATCCATTACTATCACTAAATAATTTGGCATATTACCTTTTAAATTTAATGTTGTAATCTGGCCAACAAACATTTTTAGAGCAATTTTCTTCCCCTTCCAGTTTGGCTAGTTATGAGCATATTTTTTTGAATTACTTTGGGTTTCATTGTAGGGTTTCAGGGTTTAATGCCATGTTATCTATGACTAGGAACATTTATAGAACATCATCACTGATGAGGAATATTTCCATTTGAACAATGTAGGACATTCTGCATGACAGTATTTAACATCTCAGGCAAGTAGCCTGTCAGATGAGCTTTGAAGAAAGATAGGGAATCTTAACTGGAAATGAGAACAGAGTTCATTCCAACCAGGGTATACAGCTTGTACAAGAACACAAAGGTGAGAGATGAAATACCAAATTCCAGAAACCAAAATTAGTCCTGTTTGGCAAGATTTTAGAATATGTGAAGGAGAGTAATACAGAATAAGTTTGATTTTATTTTGAGCTTTTCACTTTTTAGTTAGACCATTTCATGGAAAACAGATGTGGTTTATTGACAAAGCAATAATTAATACTTTTCTCAATATTAGAGTACCTGAATGCTCAATTCTACACCATTATGAAGTATCAAAAGAAATATTGCCTCAATAATTCACAGTGCATTCGTTGCCTAAGAAATAGAGGAGTTCATTATAGTCATATGATGTTCTTATTTGGGTCATTCAAAAGCATACATTTAAAGAATTGATTAATAATTTATTCAGGCCAGCAAGATCTGGTCCTAAGGTAATTTTAGGCAAGTGGGCTTTATTTCCTTTGACTATCTGTGTAGGAACTAATAATCTGAAGCTGCTCAAATAACATACTGTGTTTTACATTATAGGTGAAGGTTGTACATTTACTTAAAAGGAAAGTACAGAGAAATTCTATTGTTAAATCCTTTAGATACAACACCAGTGGCAGAAAATTTTATGTTAAATGAGATACAGAGACAGAAATGTACCAACATATCCCACAAGTCACCAATAGATATTAAAGCTTCTCACAGGTTAGTGGTAGGTTATATTGTAGTGAGAAAAAATTCTTAGACCTAACCTCTGGCTCTCTTTTCTCAAATAAGAGGTTTGGAGAAATGGTGTTGTTTTTATGGCTTTTTATGGTTACTGTATATGTTGTTGTGTTATTTATCCTTAGAGATAAATTAAAAAGCTGGATTTAACCTGAGACAGTTCATATTTCATTCAGTGTCTGTCCTTAGCACATACTGTTATAAGAGCTGATGGGTTTTGAAATGATGTGTGAAATTATATCACCTACTTTTAAAAAAAAACACATCTTGACATAGATCCATATGCTCTATCATTAAGTACTCAAAATTATTTGAATCGTATTCTATATTTTTTGAGAGTTAAGAAAAAGATCATGGTTATTATTTTAATATTCTTTTTTCATTATGTCTGAAAGCAAAATGTCACTTAAAGATAAAAAGATACCAATCCTTAAACTAGAAAGGAAGGAAAAATATTATAAAATATATATTTCCTCCTTCCCCCAAATCCTGTATTATTTCCTTCTCGTGCAATGAAGGCAAACCATACTTTTTTGAAATTTATGTCAAAGAAGTCAAGTTCTTGGAAATACCTTCCAAACTGGAAAAGTTTTCAACCTGGTTCAAAGACAGATTGTATTATGAAAAAGAATCAGCCTAGTTAATGTCAATTAACACTAGACAATTAGCACTAGAAGACCAGAAGCAACAATATAAATATTATTGGTCAAAGCTACTTATGAAGACCATCTAAAATATGAAAAATACTGAAATCCATGCCACTGAGAGAATACTCCCACTAATGATCAAGGAAGCTAGGTGCACAGTGTATAGAGCACTGGGCCTGTAGTTAGAATGATTTGAGTTCAAAACCAACCTCAGACAAGTTTCAACTCTGGGATCCAGAGCAAGTCATTTAACTTTTATTTATTTTAGTTTCCTCAACTCTAAATTTTGGATAATAATAGTACTTACCTCTAAGAACAGTTGTGAGAGTAAAATGAGATAATATTTTCAAAGCACTTAGCACAGTGTGTTTCATGGGCATTAAAAATTAGGCATGTAAATGTTAGCTCACCCATGTCACTCTAACCACTGAGCTACCTGGATGACACAATGCAATGGAAGACCTTTGAAACCAGAAAATGCCTGCCTCTGACTTATACCCCTCACCTAGACTAGAGCTTTGCACATAGTAAGAACTTAATAAATGTCATTGAATTGCTTCTTGGGTATATTTAAAAAAACTTATCTTGTTTGCATTTTTATCATTTGTAGAACAAGAAATTTGGACTATATGACCTCTAATTCCTTTCCATCCTTAAATCCTTAAATGAAATGGTAATATATCCCTATGAAACTATGATGTGGAATAAATCACCTAGGGAGAAAAGTACTTAGATCATGACCTTAGAGGCACCAGTGTACAAGAACTAAAAGAAAACGAAAATCAATGAAACAAATCAAAAAGAGTATTGGTATCACATATTTAGTATTGAAAGGTACCTAAGGAAGAATCAAATTTACCTTACTCCTTTTATATGTGAGGAAATAGAAGCCTAGAAAAGTGTATTAACTTGTTCAATGTCATATTATTAGTACATGTCTGAGTCCATATTTGAACCTAGGACTTCCCTATTTTATCATTATCATGCAATCCTCTGCATTATACGTTTGTTCTGGGTCAAAAGCTAAGTAGGAAAAGAACCAGGAGAATAAAAAAGGGGGAAATGTATTAAGGAGAGTAGAATTATTTTCATCTACTGTTAAATAATGTAATGAAATCATAAGATTCCAATAATGGACTGAGATCTTTATTTTCTTTGTTTTTTGGACTTTAGGCTCTATTCATGGATATTAACACAATACCTCCAGAGCCTGTGATTTCTGTACTTTGGATGGTGGGCTCCTTCCTCAGTTTAGCAGATCATACCTCTCAAAAGCTCTAGAAGAGGGTTGTTTTTTAAGAAAATGGGTGATGACTTTAGTCACACCGTAACAGTAACAGACCTCTTAGTACTTAGGCAGGCTGGGCCTGAAAACAAAAATCATATCCCATTATTAATTCCAGATCACATTTCTTTATCATGGTAGGGTCTGAAAAATGTTCTCTGCTTTTAGATCCCAAGATTAAATCTAGTTGTGATGAGTTGTCACAGGAGGATTCTTATCAGATATTATTATCAGGGTAGTTAGGGGGCACAGAATACATAGTATTAGAGGTAGACTCAAGACCTGAGTTCAAATATGATATCAGATCTTTTCTAGTTGTAAAGTCCGAGACAACCACTTACTTTTAGTTTCTTGCTTTGCAATAATAGGAATAATATTAATACCTACCTCACAGGATTATGAGGATCAGATGAGATAATATGTATAAAGGGTTTTGCAAATTTTAAAAGAATTTAAATTCTAGCCCATTCAATCCAATAAATATTCCAAATTAATGAATATAATTTTACTCAGACAGTAGTTGAATTTGATAGGGTTGGAGAGAGATTATATCTTAAAAATACTTGATCATAAGAAGTTAATATTCAAGGACTAAGTAGAATGTACATCTCCCTACATAATTAACATTTGGCCATTTCTTGAATTGTCATTTATAGATTATTGTGCTATTTTTAAACACATACAAGTTGTAGCATAAACTCCTCAGTCTTGGAATAATGCAATGCAATATAGTAATAGAAAACAAAAATCTGGAACACATAATGGAATAATATATTACATAAAATTTTAATTCATAAAGATGATAGGATATGTTTAATAATACAAATAGACCAACTTTATTTTCATTAGAATATTTCCCAATTACTTTGCTTAATTTCATCACTTATCACAAAGTTCCATGTTTTTAAAGTATCTTCTTTATTAATTTTTTGTAATTCCTCCTTTTAGTACTTTATATGTGAATAAAAGTAATTCAGCATTGTAATTAACCTCCCATGTATGGAATTTGTGGCAATATAATGAATCAAACAGTGTAATTAGAATGAAGTTAATATACTTATATATGAAACATGTCTTGCTGAATTTAGGAGGAATAATTAACACTTAACTATAGCCATAAAATGTATTTTTCCAAGCCAGAGATTACATCAAAATCTTAATTCAAAAATATATATTGAACTCATTATTCTGTGTCTGAGTTCCTCAAAGTCTGGAGTGTAAACATGTGGGAAGGATTTTTAAGAATTATGACAATTATTGAGAAATAGTGCTATACAGTAGATGGAAAGCTGAATTTGAAGTGAGAAAGACCTGGATTTATATCATGTCAGTGATATTATGTGCATTATCACAAGCATAATATCTCTAAATTAGGTAACTCTCTAAATTGTATGTATCTATACATGATTCATATAATTTTTACCATATGTATATATATATATGCTATATTCTTCAAGTATATATATATATACATATATATATATATACTTTATCACACACATATATGCATATGTATGTATTTTTGTGTGTAAATACACACACACACTCAACAATATCACATACATTATCAGTCACTAACAAATCTCTATTTCAGAGTAATTTGATTCCTCTCTAAATTCCTATGCTTAATTTATGGATTCAACTTAATTTATAGCTACCAGAGAAATCTGTTATATTATAAAATGTTAAGGACCCTTCCTCAAACTTGCCAATGAATTAGAGGGATGTGTACCCCAAGCATGTGCAGCCTTCCTTCAGTGGAAAGATGAGAACAATTTATTACAGTGGCTATAAAGACCACTAAAGCTGGTCTTGTGGGACATTTTGAGCTTGGTCATACATCAAAGACAAAGGACATCACTGAATCCTGGACCAGAGCCAGTCAGTCTTACTTATGTCTTACCACTGCACTTCAATGACTTTGGAAGAGAGACAGAGGCTGATGACTTGGTACCATTCTACCTTTCTTAAATCCAATTCATCCACAAGTTAACCATCACCCTGTGATGTTACTGGATCTCTGAACATGAAAGACAAACAAAAAGTTATAGTTAAATTGTGATGTGAGGCTTTTCTAGTGTAACAGAATTACAACTTCTTGATATATTGAGATACAGTAAAAGTTATATTAATGATCATTCCAATTCTTATTATACACACTCATATAAATCACACACATTTATTAAATGTTAATGGATTATGTACACAACACAATGCTAAGGCCCTGAGGATACAAAACATATATTGAAGAGTCTCTGTCTTCAAGGAACAGACAATATAATAAAAGGAGACAGCACATGTATTCAGAGTGGTGACCAGGAGTGGGTATTTGCTTTGGAATGTAACAGGATAGAATTAAACACATGTTCTCAAAATGATAACAACCTTGATTTGAAATTAATTCTAGAAGAGAAAAACTGAAAAAAAAGCATAGAAGGCTGAAGAGTACTTTCTAAGCAGACTATACAGGCAAAAGAAATTGAAACATTGTTGATTAATAAGTTGAATGAAAGAAAAACTCCTTTAGAAATTTACTTTGGTGAGAAGTTGATTATATCTTCACTTGCTCCTTTTCTTCCATTTTTTTTCTGCACAAATATAACGGTAGAATAGTATGTCTAGTGGTACTTGCTGGCCCCAATTCTCAGAGTCATACTGCCAGTCAAAAGTGTCACCAAAATTTTGCTGTTGATACTCCCAATATATTAGACTCTTCAAGAATATAGGAATGTGAAAGTGTGGTCTCAAGTGTTATTGTTCTTTATTGTTCTATTCTAGTTTTTACCACTATTGTATTGAAAGTACCTTGACTCTGGTCCTCCAAGAGTATCAGTAATGGAAACTGGAGAGGTTCTGAGAAATTTAGAGATTCTGCTCCTTTGTTAGATACTAGCTGGGGATTGTCAAGTAAAGTAAGAAATTTTGGAATTTTTGGAATTAATCACTATTTCTGTTTCTAGTCTAGCATTTCTATAGGTAGCTTTTAGATGGTGTAGTGAGTTCATAATGATAAAACAAACAAACAAACAAAAAAAAAACATATCACAAGTGTAAATCTGGATACAGATTAGGTAAGTTATTAATTTATTTTTTCCCTGAAGCTGGGGTTAAGTGACTTGCCCAGGGTCACACAACTAGAAATTGTTAAGTGTCTGAGACCAGATTTGAACTCAGGTTCTCCTGACTTCAGGGTTGGTGTTCTATCCACTGCGCCACCTAGCTGCCCCTATTAGGTAAGTTATTGAATTACACTACCCAATGTCACACTTGCCATTTTACTGTTCTATCCAATTTCATAGGGCTGCTAAAAAATTCAATATGCTGACCAATAAAAATCAGTGTGTAAAGCTTGCTCAAATAGGCCCTTTCTGGTTGGTTATGAAAGGGATGTTTAGTTGTTCCCTAATCTATATCCAATACAACCACATATAGGGACTAGGGCAGCCTGTTTCCATTTGTGAGTGACTGAGAAGTTGGTTTCAGGCATTTTCTGGTTGGCTACAGAGATAAACAGGCCCATGTTTCAGGACATACAAGATAGAAATGAGTTCATCTATAAATAAAGATAAATACCTATAGATAAGGATAGATAGATATAAAGGTATAGATAGACGTAGATATAAACATATATATATATATATATACACCAAAAATAGATATGGATAGATATAAATATAGATGGATATATAGATATTATTTTATTCCTGCTTTTGTTTTCTTCAGCCTGACCGCCATTGAGGGAAGAACTTCTATAAACTTACTGGTGGTAGAGGGACAGTGACTATCATCACTACCATCCATAAGCACATGTCATCTGTTTTCTTTGTTTTACTTTTTCTTTGTTTTATGTAACAAGTATTCCAAAAAGAGAAGGCTCTGGGGACTCCTAAGACTCATGTTTCCATACCAGAAATCACAGCCAGTACCACTAGCAATTGTCTAGATGAGGAGTCACTGTAACAAGACCTGCTTGACTTAGCTAAGAAGTGGAATTACCTCTTTACTGAGACACCAGGTCTTTCCTGGAACTAATCCAACCAAGCTGAACAAAAGAACAACTCAATACTTGCTTCTAAATGAAGTTCTTGGGCACTCCACGAAGCAGGGGAAGCAGTTCCCTGGTCAGAATTTACTAGGTACCACTTGGTCCTATGTGCTCCCGACCTCAATGTTTCTTGTGCTTTAGCTTTAAACTCACTATTTCCAGGGATAGAGCAGAAAGAAAAGTGCATCCTCCCTTTCTTGGGGATGTTTTATAATTTGGGCTTTCTATATATCTTTTCAATAAAAATTTTATAAAAAGCAAATTGAAGTCAACTGATTGATTCACATTAATATCATCCTGGGTAATGCTTATGAGTGGAGATTTTAGAATTCTGACTCTATTGGGATTGCATTTAGAACAAAATGGAAAGAAATAATAGAATTGGGAGAATGAACGCAGAGGTGGCTCAAAAATATACTTTCTACTTACATTAGTAATTCCTTAGCTTCATTCAAACTTTAGCTCATGTGACACTCTGTATAAGAGGACTATATTGCCAGATTTAATTTATACATGTATTTTCTTGCCTGTGTTCATGTTGCTTCCTGCCAAATGAATATAACTTCTTTCTTAATTAAGGACTTTTTTTTTTTTTAACGAGGCAATTGGGGTGGTGCTCTAATCCCTGCACCATCTAGCTGTCCCCGTCTATTTATTCATTTTTTTAATATCTGTATTTTTCTCTAAATATCTGTATTTTTAAAAATCTGTAACTAGAATATTGCCTGGCACATGATAGGTACTTAGTAGCTTGTGGTGAAATTTTTGAGTTAAATTGAAAATTTGTGCCTGAAATTCATATTAGAGGCAGTGTGTGAGAGTGAGAAAATCTTAGAGTTTGGATCAGAAAATGTGCATTGAAGTCCCAGCTTTGCCATTTACAATTTGGATAAAGCTAAGGTAGTCATCATTTCTGGTATCTCAGTTTCCTAATCCATAAAAAGAGACAATTGGATAAAATTTCCTCTTCCATATCTGAATGTTAAACCTATCTTCAAAGAATCATAAGAGCACAAGATTCTTGTCAGAATATGCAAAATTACTTGTTTGAAGTTATAATAAACATCATATATTTATGCTGTTTCCCTACAATTCACTTGTGTGATCTTTTCTCTTACTATTTATTTTTAGTATTTCTTCAGCTTCTTTTATTTTTTAGCACCTAAAGAAATTTGTGATGAAACATTATTTATTTCCTGTTGCTTGGCAGTCCAATTTGCAAGTTGTATTTTGTGGATTGGCACATTTCTCTCTCCTTTTCTTGTTCTCATTAGCAGGGAGTCATAATCTCTTCTTTCCACTACATTTCTAAATAATCACACCATAGCCCTAATCCAATGGGACTCAAATCAAGATTAAGGAGAAAATTAGGATCCCAATGAAATAGCTTTGGATAGATAGTGATGATAATGAAAAATAAAAATAAAAAAAAACATATAAGCAAGGCATTTTTGAACTATTTGATATATGTTTTTATGTTTTTATTATAATTCCAAATTATTTAATTCATTTTAAATTTAAATTTTTCAATTAATTCTGTTCTCTTGTTGACCACAGGTTTTAAAGCCTCTGACTATGGGAGAAGAGAAGGAAGCATTTATTATGCACCTATCACATCAGACACTGTTCAAAGTACTTTACAAATAATTTCTCCTTTGCTCCTTATAATAATCTGTAGACAAGTTAGCCAATTTGTATTCAATCATCCAAATTTTTATGTCTTTGTTCTGTCTTTATCACTGGATAAAAGCCTATCTTTTTGCATGGTAGATGGGAAAAGTCTCTATATGTATACTATGTGGTAAGTGGACTATAGCTTGTCAAATGGGACCATCAAATCACACAGATCTTAGTATTGATTGAACTTTACTCTGTCTTGATTATTAGGAATTTCATTAATGAACTCTAATAGCTATTTTGCTTTCTCTGGATAGATGGAGATGAGAATCAAAGATATAGAATAATAAGTGAGAGGGGGAAAAGATCATGTTCAGCTTGTTAAATTATAGTCACTAATTGGGACCACATGTCGTACACACACACACACACACACACACACACACACACACACATGCACACCCCTCTATTTCTGACAAGTTCCCATATTTGCTTCTCAAAATCCAGTAAGTGGGTATGGAGGGACCAAATACAGAAGAAGCAAAGGATGTATAAATTTGAGAATGCTCTGCACAATGAATTAAACTATATAAAAGAAAATAATAAATGATACAAGAACTGAAAAAATAATATTTATTCCACAAAATGGTGTTAATGATGAAACTTGCCTTTTTTTTTCTTATTAGAAAGGTGGAAGACTATAGGTTTCAGTCAGTTAATAAATTCCCAGTATATATTTGTCACTGTGCAATATGACTAGGATGATCAAAAAATAGCTTCATTTTGTTTAATAATAATAATTTTGTTAAAAGAGAGGGCTTTTGGAGTCTGGAGAAGCATAAAGGATCATTAGGGAAGTGATATCATAAGGGATATAATATGGTTTATCTGTTGGCATTCCTACATGGGAGGATGATACTTGTAATTCATTAGAATGTTCTCATTATTATGGCAATTAGGAGGCGTATATATTGACAGAAGGTACAGGTGGGAGTTAAATATGAAGAAATACATTTTTTTAAATGATGAAATTAAGGGGTGAGAGAGGAATATACTGGGAGAAAGGGAAAGGGAGAAGTGGAATGGTGCAAATAACCTGCCACAAAAAAGAGGCAAGAGAAACAGTGGAGGGAGAGAGAAAAAGGAGAAGATTGGTGAGTAAATCTCTCATCTGAATTGGCAGAAAGAAGAAATAACATATTTACTCAATAGGGGTATAGAAATCTGTCTTGGGGTAGCTAGGGGGTGCAGTGGATAGAGCACCAGTCCTGAAGTCAGGAGGACCAGAGCTCAAATCTGGTCTCAGTTACTTAACACTTCCTAGCTGTGTGACCCTGGGCCTCAGTTGACTTAGTAAAAAAAAAAAAAAAAAAAAAAAAAAATTAAAATCTTTTACCTTGTAGGCAAATAGGTGGGGAATGGAATAGGGAAGGGCCTGTGGGGAGTGATAAAAGAGAGGGCATATTGGGGAAGGGAGTGTTTCAGTAGCACAACACTTTTGAGGAGGGACAGGGTGAAAGGGGAGAGAAAATGGGAGGGAAATACTTTGAGCAATAGTGACTGTAAAAAAGAATTTCAAAGCAAGTTTCTCTGATAAGGTCTCATTTTTCAAACATGCAACTGAATTAAATTTATAAAAAAATGAGCCATTCCCCACTTAATAAGAGATCAAAAGATATGATTTGTGCCCAAAGGGTTATAAATTCACATATATCATTTGACCCAACAACATCACTACTTGATGTGAATACCAAAATATATTTTTAAAAATAAAAAAAAGGAAATGGCCTATATTTTAAATTTGAGCTCTGCTCCAAGGGTAGAAGGAAGCTTGTCTCAGGTATCTCATGTCAGGGGCTGCAAGCCTGAGGCTGCACTGATGTCCCCCCCTGGCCATAGGGACCTAGGCCCTGTGCTGAGGGGTTCGGCTGGGGCTGCTGGACACTGTAGGCCGCCTGGTATTGGGATGCGGTCCTACAGGTGGGTCCGGTGGGTATTTCGGAGATGACACTGCAGCAGGACTGTCTAACTTCTGGGGGTTTCCTGTTTGTCTGGGATTGTGCTGAGGAACTTTGTTGTTCTCAGAGACAGGGTTTGCTCATTCTCTTGGCTATGCTGGGGAACACAAGAGGAGGGTGGTCACAGTTTTGGAGCTTGCCTGCTCCACCATGTTGAAGCTCAGTGTCTACCACTGGCTTGTGGAGGGGGCTTGCTGCTGTCCTCCTGGGATCTTCCTCTCCTGGACTGTGCTCCCATTTTACCCAATGGAGACAGACCTTTATTGCATCTCTTCCAAGTTTCTTTACCTGAAAGATTGTTTCATTCCCTCCCTTTATACTTGTTCTGCTGTTTCAGGGTACTATTTTATGGTTGTTTAGAGGTGAATATAGAATAGTTTCAGTGATTTACTCAACAAGTGTTGATAAAACATTTATTAAATTATTAAAATAGACAATTGTTTATTTTTTTAATAACAAAACTGATTTATCAGTTTACTTAAAACTATTTTTCTCCTTAAAACACATTCCAAATATATGGAATTGAAACATTATGGTTTATTTCATTGAATTTGATTAAACTGATATTAATCAATATTAGACACTTCCTTTCATATTTATTTTCAAGGTAACAAAGGAAAAATCTGTAGAACATATACAGGGAAAATAACATTAATTTTTTTGAAATTCTCCAAATAGAAAACAGTTGCACAATTTTCATTAAATTAAATTTTAAGTTGACAGAGCTGGGAGTTTTGCTGCCAATACAAATTCAGATCTAAGCAAATTGAAAAATACTAATTGTTCAAGACTAGGACAAACTGATAATAATAAAACTATCAGTTCTATGAAAATAAATGTATACCTTCTTTGCCATGGCAATGAATTACCACAAAAAATTGGTGAGTTGAAAAAAAAATAAGAAAATTCATCTGGAAGAATAAAAGGTCAAGAATATCAAGGAGATTAATGATAAATCAAAAAAAAATTGGCCTAACAGTACTAGCTCTTAAATTGTATAAGAAAGTGATAATCATCAAAACAATCTGATATTGGTAACAGAGTAGTGGACACGTTGGAACAGATTAGGTACACAATGTATATTAGTAGAACACTATAATCTAGTATTTGAGAAACCCAACCATCCAAGATTTTGGGATAAAAACTTACCATTTGGCAAAAATTGCTGGGAATAATTGGAAGCAATTTGAAAGAAACTAGTTAAAAAGTTATATCTCACACCATATACCAAGCTAAGGTCAAAATGAATTCATGATTTAGATATAAAAGGTAATATACCATAAGCAAATGAGGAGACTATTAAAAATATTACCAGATTTGATGACTAAACAAGAGACATAAAGCATTTGATGTAAAATGCATGATTTTGATTACATTAGGTAAAAAAAAATTGCACAAACAAAACCAATGAACCAGACTTAGAAGAAAAGCACAAAATTATAGTAAGCTTCTCTGATAAACTCAATTTTCAGATATTTATGGAACTAAGTTGAATTGATAAGGATATAAATCATATCTCAGTTGATAGTCAAAAAATTACAGTTTTCAACCGAAATTAAAGCTTTGTATAATCATATGAAAAAATACTCTAAAGCATTATTGATTAAGGAAATGAAAATTAAAAAAACTCAGGTACCACCTCACACCTATTAGATTGACTAATGTAATAGAAAAGAAAAATGATAAGTGTTGGAAGGCATGTGGGAAAATTGGTACACTGAAGCACTATGGCTGGAGTTGTGAGTTTATCCAAATATTCTGGAGAGCAATGTGGAAATTATGCCCAAAGGGCTATAAAACTGTTTCTGTCCTTTGACCCAGAAATACTACTATAAGGTCTATATTCCAAAGAGATGAAAGAAAAAGAAAATGGCACTACATGTATAAAATATTTATAGCAGGTCTTTGTATTTTAGCAAAGAATTCTAAATTTAAGACATGTTCATCAATTGGTTATTAGCTTAAAAAGTTGTAGTATGTTATTATAACGAAATACTATTGTGCTACAAGATATTAAAAGGTAAAGATCCAGAAAATCCTGGGAAGACTGATCTGAATTAAGCAAAATGAAGTGAGCAGAACCAAGAGATCATTGTAAACAGCAATAGGATATGATGTTCTACTTTGAATGACTTAGTTATTCTCAAGATTGAAATAATCTAAATATGAAGTATTTACGATGAAAAATGCTATCCACCTCCTGTAAAATAAAACAAAATGCCAACAGTCTGAATATGGATTAAAGCATATTTTTCTTTAATTATTTTTTCTTTCTTTTTGGGGGAGATCTGTTTTGTTTTCCTAATATAGAAAATATGATATTGCTTTGTATGACCATACACATGTATAATCTACATCAAATTGCTTGTCTTCTCAAGAAGAATGCAGGAGAGAAGGGAAAGAAATTGGAACTCAAAAATTTATACACATAGATTTTACATGCATACGTACACATATCTATGAATGTATATATAATCTGTTTGCATTAAAATTTTTACATTTAATTGACAAAAATAAATTGAAAAATCAACATTTCATATGATGACAAAGGAGCACCTAATTTTTTTAACTTTTTTGAAAACAGAAAAAAATTTTTAAAAGACCCAAATGAAGATCAATTCGGAAGAAAAAAATTAAATACCTGTTTATAAAATATACAGAAATATTAGAAAGAACTAATTACTATAGAAGTACTGGATTTATACTCAGAGGAACTACATTCAGATTTTTGGCTCTTTCATTTACTATCTATTTGGCATTTTTAGCAACTCTTTTAAGCTCTCTGGTCTTCAATCTCCTCATCTGTACAATGAAGTGTTAGACCAGACAACCTGAGATTCCCTTTAGTTCTACTTCTCAGAACTGTTTAAAGTGAACATTCATGAATATTCAACAACAATATATACTTGTTTGGTGTTAGGAGATTCGAAGTTATGAGTATTTAGTATGTAACATCTATTAATATTTGTTTTAGATTTTAGGAGATCAATGTGCTATTTTTTTGGTGACTGGAAACAACAGTTTTGACTGCAATGTAATTTTAGTTTATTTGTTGGACTTTCAAGAATATTTGAGAAATCTAAACACAATTTTTAAATTTTTATAATAGGGAGTTGCTGGTATGCTAATTCTGCTACTTAAGCATATCTTTGTAAGTATGCAATATATATTGAATTTTTTCAACCAGCAGTGATAAAATGGACCATTTCAATCATTAACACACAAAAAAACTGCATTAAGTAATAAGTCCAGAGTAATTAAGGGTAACTTTTCCCTGGTATCTGATAGCAATAATCAAGTCTTGTGATTTCTGTAATTAGATCCAAATGAGTAATAAAACATTTTGCTTGATATTGTGTCAGTTGAGAATATATAAATATTGTCCATAGAGGACCTTTTGGTTCCATTATTCAATCTTAGCTCTTTCCCAGGCTCTATTTTAAAGTAAACTAATTATTTTTTTTTCAATAAGCCTAGTGGTTTTTACCTATTAAAAGCCTTTACTAATGCTTTGTGAAAAGCTGTCTGTTACAGAAGCATTTCTGGAAATGTTTTGTCATGGAATTCAATAAAACTTATCAATCCACTTCTTTTCTCCTTTTTGATGGGGAAATGCCATCTTGATGAACATTTTTGATATAACTATCTTGGCCTGAATTTTATCAATTTTATGTGAACTTTATGCTATTTATTTTTACTATTCTATAATATAAGTTAAGAATGATGTTGTGAAGATGTAATTAGTATTCTTCCAACTGAGATTTAATTTCAGGATAACTATTAGCTTCTTGACTTTCTCTTTATTAATTCTATCTTCACTATATCCTGCCTGGAGAAGACTAAACTATGTGTTGAGTATCATCTTGATCCATTGACTACATTTTGCTTCCAGATCCAAGTTCAGACTCTTTATTTTTTATATAATATATATATATACATACATATATATATGTATATATATATATATGTATGTATATAAATAATTGGTCAGCATTAAAAAAAGATTTTATGTGTTTATATATATAATATATTAGATATAATATAAATTAGTAATCTAAATAAAATTTTAAGGTTTGCATTTTATAATACTCCATTTGAATTATACAGTAACTTTATAAGGTACACATTATAGGTATTATTACTTCCTTTATAAATAGGGAAATTGAGGCTTAAAAAGGTTACTTGTTTTTTTTCTCTCAACTAACTATGTGTATATATATATATATATACACACACACACACACACACACACACACACACATATATATATATATATATATACATATGCTAATATATAGCTAGTAATTATTACAACATTATGATTCATGATTTGCGGATTCTAAGACCAGTGTTCTTTGTCAAGTTGATCTTTTTTTTCCACATTAACTTCAGGGATTATATCTTTCCTGAAAGACAGATGCTATAATTGTCAATAAGCTGACAATAGTTACACATAGCCATTACTAACAATGAGATGAGTATAAGAAAATAAGTTATGAGGGGACACAGTAGATAGAGTGATGGGCATGGAGGGAAATTCAAGGTCCACCTCAGATATTTCCTAGTCGGGAGATTTTGGGAAGTAATTTTAACATCTCCTAAATAAGCTCATTTTGCTCCTTTGTAAAAGAGGGATAATAAGAATATCTACCTCCTATACTTATTGTAAGATTAAAATTAGATAGTTGCAAAGTTCTTTTAAAAAGCTTTAAATCATTTGTGTTATGCATTATTAGTTATCATTGATAACAATGGCAATTTTACTTTTCATTATTTCTATGTCCATTATTTGCATTTTCTGTGGCCTTTTCCTTTTTTCCTGTGGAAATTTCTCTTTTTTTTCCCTTTTTCCTTTATCTTTTTGGTAAAGTATTTTTAAAAGTCATCAGGGAGTTTTTAAATTTGTTACAGGAGAGATAACATTTACTTTATTTTTGACAATGACTTTGGGGAAAGAAGTATAAACAGAAATAAAATTTTATTTACCAGTTACTGAAATATAAAATTACGTATAAAGAGGTCTTGAAAACATAATATTACCCATTGAAATCTCTTTCAAAGAAAGGAAATAAAATTCTGTATAGTCACATAAAATAGAACTTTTTGAATGAAAATAAGGAAAGTATCATAAGAGAAGCATTTTCAAATATATGCTAGCCGTGGCTTAGGAATAAAGTCAAACTAAGAACTCTACTGGTCATTCAGCTCAATCAACTGTAAGAATTATTTTTTTATTAGACCTAACAAATGCAGAGAAAACTAAATATATATCTTGGTGTTCTGTAGGGTATTAAGTTATATTTCATGTTTATGAAGAGTGTTCCTTATGGGGAAGATTTTCACTCACAATGAATCTTTTACACACTTTATTTCATTCATTCTAGGGAATAACCAATGATTCTATTATTACATTTATCAAAGAGGAAAGAAAAGGAAAAAAATGAATGAAAATATATAAAACATTATAATGCTAAAAAGTGATAGTTTTTCCCTAATTTTAATAATTCCATTAAGTATACAGTAAGCACATAATATCTACAAAGTGTTACTCCCTCAATGTCTTTTCTTATATAGATCTGTTCTGATGACAAATTTTTACTCAAGAAGTTTCAAGGGTTCCACTACTTCCAAACTTACAAACTCTTAGGCTCATAGATATAAGGGATCTCAGAGACCATCTAGTCCAACCTTCTCATTTTCCAGATGAGGAAAGGTAAAATGTCTTGCCTACGGTCACACATCTAAGTAATTTTTGATGGTAGGAGTTGGATCTAGTTCATCTAACTTTCTTTGACTGGAATATACACTCCTTTCACTTCTATGTCTAGAAACTCCTGGCTCCCTTCCAAATTTAACAAAAGTGGTGTCTAATTCATTTAGTTGTTAGAGTTTTGTTTCACCTGCTCCAAAATGTATTCATTTTTATTTACTTTATATTTATTTATTTTCACTTATTGAATTGTAAACTACCGGAGATGAGATTTTTAAAATTAAGTAGCATGGGTTTGCTAAATTCTATTTTGGCCCAAATGATCGACCTAAATTTTATGGTGTCAGTTTTACAAGGTTTACAACTGTTTTCAGGTGTGTTTTCCTAAGTTTATGTTTAACTGTTTATTTGAGCATTCTATTTCATTTTCCCAAACCTATCAGACCTTCATAATCTAAATTTAGGTATAGGTTCAATCTACCTTAGTTAATAATTTTATGGAACACCAATAATCCCTCACAATTGAAGAGTGGGGGCAGTTATCATTTTAAGAAGCCCTCAGTTTCCTATTACACTCATATACATATCTACTGTAATCACCCATAAGTCTATTGGTCAGTTGGCTATATATAATGATATATAGGTATCTAGTATATGTGTTAAAAGGATGATTGCATTTCCTAAGTTTTTTTTTTATAGCACCTCTTTCACTGATGTCATATATTCTATATCTTAAATAGTATATTATTATAAAGCAAAACTTACTTCAGAGTGTTTTCTCTCCAGATGTTATTAGACGTGGTATCTGTAATTATAATGATGCTTTTCAAAAGGTTTCTCATTCCTAATATATATTATTTTCCTTGTTGGAAATTCCTAGCATTTGTCCTTGCAGGACTATAACCTCTGACTTTGATCCATTGGCAAAATGACTTCTTTTAAACATTGTAGCTGTATAAGTACTAGAATGATCATGGCAGTGAATCTAAAAATGTAATAGTACTTCTTAATAAACCTACTTACATGATGAAATCTAGCTGCTTTTCAAGCCGATATGCTTGAGGCTTCTGCTCCATTTCAGATAAAATCAGCTATCATATGCTGTTCCTTATAAATTCTGAAAGTTTTGAAAATTACCAGGTCATAAAAAGTAAAATAAAAATAAGAAAAGAAATAGCCCAGAGTAAAGGGAGGGAGAAGAGTGGAGGTTGATTTCTGTGCTTTGCTTTGGTCAAAATAACTAGAATATTGTGCTTATTTCCAGATCCTACATTTTTAGAGATATAATTTAAAAAAAAAAAAGAAAACTAGGATGCAGAAAGACCTGGAATCATAAATAATTATAGAATTCTTAAGTCAGAAGGGGATTTAGATATTATCTAGGCACATAGTCTCAGAACTGGAATGTACTTTTAAGGGCATAACTAGTACCAGACCATAACTCTTCTCCAGTATTCCAATATGAAGTCAATCATATTTTGCTAAAAATCTCCAATAAAGATGAACACACTGTCTCCCATAGTAGTAAGTTCCTCCTTTGGATAGCTCTAATTATTATGGGTAGTTACACAGAAGAATTATCTTGCCCTATAGTTAGCAGGAAGGATCGACACAAAATGATAAGTGGTGACCCACCAATTAACTGATCAGTTAATTTATACATTATACCTTATATGCATTAAGTATATAAGTAAATATATATATATATACACATATATACATATATAGATAGATAGTATAGATAGATAGATAGATAGATATAGATATAATCTCAAAGAGATTTTAATCTAATGAAGAAAGGTCAGCATATTTTTACTGACTTGGTGAGAAGACAGCTAGGTGGCAAATTATATAGCCTGATAGACTTGGATATAGAAAGATGTACTTTATACTTCATTGGCTCTATGTCCCTCAGACAACACTTAAATATTTCCAGTCCCAGTTTCTTCAAATATAAAATAAAAATAATAACATCTAGATGGTGGTAGTTAGAATCAACCAAGATAATATGTACAAAGCATTTTGGAAATGCTACCAATTAATTAGTAAAATAAGAAGAATGATAAAGATCAGTATTGAGAGAGGATTTAGGCAGCATAATGCTCACTTCCTCCTCCTGGACACTCTCTTCTCCCAATTTTTTTAATGACTCTTCTCTTCCCTGGTTTTGCTTTTATCTCTTCTATTCTCTCTTTTTTTAATAATAGTTTTTTAATCTTCAAAATATTGACAAATATAGTTTTCAGCACAACCTAGTGTTCCCAATTTTTCTCCTTCCCTTCCCCCTACTCCCTTCCCTTTATAGCCATTAATCACTATAGGTTAAACATGTGTAGTTCCTCTAAACATATTTCTACATATTTCATGCTACAAAAGAAAAATCATATCAAAAAGGAAAAAATGAAAAATAAAAAAGCAAATAAACTACAACAATAAAAAAAAGGTGAAAATGCTATATTATGATCCACACTCTCAGTTTCCACAGTTCTCTCTCTGGATACAGATGACTCTCTCTATTACAAAGCTGTTGGAATTGGCTTGAATCACCTCACAAGTGGATCTTCTACTCTTTAGTAATTTTTGGTGAATGTTCATCTATATTATTCTGTCTAAATTGAAGGTGTGGCCTAAGGCTCTAACACTGACCTTTTTTTCTTTTCTATTATAATTTCTTAGTAACTTTATCAGCTATCCTAGATTCAATTATTATCTCACTGAAGATGACTCTTGGAGTTACATGTTCATCCATAGTTCCTTTCCAAGTTCTAAATCCATCACATCAACTGCCTTTTAAATGTTTTGATTGATGTCAGATTTAGATTTAGAGTCAGATTTCCCTGAATCTGACATTCCCTCTTTCCATTATCCCATGTTTTTATTCCCTTAACATTTTTTAAAACAACAAAACACTAAAAAAAGACTACCAACAGGACATTTCTGTTAGTTCACAATAGAAATAACAAAATTCCTGTAAGTTACAGTCCTGAAAGTTCCTGAAAACACACCATGTTCAACAAAGTTTTAATTCCTCTAAAGAGAAAGTATTATATTGATCTAGAGATAAAAGAGAATTTAATGATCTACTCTGATTCCTTTATTTGGCAGAGGATAAAACCTGACACCCAGAGAGAAGTGTCACAAGGTCATTCAGTAAATATGAAGGAGAACTTTGAATTCAGGACCCCTGGATCTGAAACTACTGGATTTGTCTCTATACCACAGCTATTTCTAAGGCCCCAAAGATTGATGACTTTCAATGAAATGTGACCTGGGAATGTTTCTTTCCACTCATATAAATGATAGAAGCATCCATTTGCACACAATTTGAAGGGGATGGAACAGAAATGCTGCTGTGATTCCTATTTCTGAGCCCTGTGAGGTCAGTTTCACAGGATACAATGACATCACAATCAGTTAAAAGAAGACTTAAAGACTTAACTGAGGACACTTCAGTTGATAGATTAAGTAGAAAAAAAGAATAAAGATGGCTCATCTAACAAATTTGTCTTCAGTGTCAATTACTTCACCACCTTCCCCTCTCAATTATTCTCACCTCTGAACTTTTCTACTAGTTAAATTAATTTTAAGAACATTTAATTAAAAAAAAAGACTATTAACTCTAAGGGTTTCAAACCACTATTGAAAATAAAATTACTATATAAGAATAGTTATTTCAACATTATTTTCCTGAATAGAAAAACAAAAGCCATTGAAAATTTAACTTGAAATAGATATATACCATACAATTTTATTGATACTTTAGTAGCTTATCTTAACAAAGTAAATGTCTTTCTAAGCATCTAACTTAAGTAAGCTATATCTAATGTAGATAGAACCACTATGATCCAGAGTCAAAGCAAACCTTAAGCTTCACCTATTTGAACTGGACTTGATTGTGTGCCCACAAACTTACAATATTATCAATAAAATAACAACAAACAATGATTTGATAATTTTGTAGGAGTTTATGCTTCTAGAAACACAATTGAGATTAAGTTTATTATTTCATAATGCCTGATATTTAGAAAATACTTTACACACATATCATTTGAACCTTTCAATTATCCCTTAAGATATGATATATAATATATGAATACATATATAAAATATCAAAGATATTTTCTGAGGCAAATGGATGCTGCAGCAGACAGAATGTTGACCCTGGATTCAAGAAATCTTGAATTTAAATTGGACTTCAGAATTTACTAGAATCAGCCTTTCCTCAACTGTAAAATGGGGATAATAACAGCATCTACCTTCCAGAGTTACTGTGTGTATTAAATGAGATAATATTTTTTTAAAACTTTTAGCTGAGTGTCTGGAGATGTAGTAGACATTTTTTCTTTTGATCTATGCCTTTCCCTTCTCTCTTAACTGACCTGAACCCAATTCATCTTTATCTGACTCTAAGATAGTAAGCTAACCACTATGAAGTATTAATTTAAAATATAAAGATGTTGTAATGAAACCAACAGTTCATATTTTATAAATAATTCATGTTCATCTGTAAAAGAATGTTCTAATCCTTTTGACAAATATATTTTCTCTGGGTATGGAGAAATCTACTGGAAATTTATTCTCACCCAGACAAAGGAGATTATCATGGCTGCCCTCAGATCTCCTTGCCCAAGGGAACATATTCTCACTTATTCATACAACTAATTTTTTTTTCTGAGAATCTGGGGATCTTCAAATACAAATATCTAATTGTTTTCTTTTTCATTGTCTTTTCTCCTATGACATCAAAATCTCTTGACAACAGAATTTGAATGAATCTTGAGGCAACTTTGCAGAACTCTGTATGTAATTAAAAGTAAAATAAAGAGGGAGGTTTTGGAATTTGCACTGTTACAAACCATCTTTAATCCTCCCAGATCAGAATTCTATCTGATAAACAGCTTGTGGGATTTGATTAGAGTTTTTGTGTCAGTCCCTTGCAAAATTCTAGCCTTAGAACAGAGAAAAGTGCATTCTAGTGAAGACTACAAAACACAGACACTGGGGAAATATAATAGAAAAATGCTTCTTTATTACATCTTTTCTTGTATAGTGATAAAAACAACTTGAGACAACTAGATAAAATATAACAAAGAGGGATGGTATTTGTATAGGACAACATTCATTTAATTTTTAGTTGTATATTAAGAAAACAGATAAGAGAAAAGACTCTCAACTCTTCCTCCATTCTGACCACCTGTATTCACAGATATAAATTTTGTATACTGAAAACTAAAATTCTAATTCTACATTTTTTTTTATTTTGAAAAACAGTATTGTAATAATAAATCATTCAATCAATTATTGACTGCCTCCTTTGTCCCAAGCCCAGTATTGCATGCTAGGGAAATAAAGGAGGGAAAACCTCTTTTCTCTCAAGGAACTTTTATTCTAATATTTTTTACATATTTGTACAGAATTTTAAAGAATATTCAAAATAAATATAATATATGATGTAGACTCATGAGGAATGGATTCAGTGTTAAAGAGAATATTTCCATTCATTCTTTTTTTTACCTTCACTCCGACCTTTCAGGCCACTCCAGATTTACTTAAGACTCTAATGCTAGAGATCAAAGTCTTAGTAGGAGTTCATATTCTATCCATTATACCATCTGACTGCCTCATTTACAGACTTTGCACAAGATATTTTACACACATACATGCACACACACACACACACACACAGGAATTTAATTTTTTTAATAAACTTCATATAATGGTCTTGCTAATAGGCATTTTTATCCACTGTTTTCTTCCTGTGTAGTTAAACTGAACTCTTATGAAAATTACCAATCTTACATAAGTGGCTTGTAATATTCTGAGATCAATCCACTGAACATACTAAAATCCACAAATAGGAGAAATTAAAAGATTCCTTTCTCCAACTATAGGAAATCTAACTTTCTTGGTATGACAGTGGCAAACACCTTTGGTGAGCAGGTCACTCTCCTTTTCATTTTTTATGCTTTGAGTGATTTTAATCCCCCTCATTTAATGATTTTAAACACTTGTCCTTCAACATCTTGATAACTTCCCCTCTTTATCTACTTCATAACTGCTTTCCTTTGGTCTTTTCATTGTTATTTCTACATCCTTGCCTCCATCATTTTGAAGGAGAATTTGTTTTTAAAGGCTTTTTGCAGATATTTTTTATATTTCAGGTATTTTTTCCTCCAAGTTTCATCCTCAGATTCTCCTGGAATAATTTAAATTATTTTTTCTTGATTTTACTTATTGAGATAGTGCAGCTCATCCCTTTTCATCATCCTTTTCATCATTCTTCTTCATAAGATGTTAAAAAATATTTTATATAGGAAACTAGTGCTACTGTTGCCTTTCATATATCTCTTTGATTGGAAAAAAGTGAAATATCTTCCGGTTGAAGTGCTTTCTTAATTATACCTAAAGATTCCTTTCTAATTGAAATTGGTTTACATCATTTAAACTTCTATATGAAATTACTGAAATCAAAGTGACCTGATATACCCAAATTTTCTGCTTTAGTAACATTTAAATATCATGCTTCAAGTATTTTTACTTGTATGCCTTGCCTTCCTAATTTTTATTTTTTCATCATCTTTGTACTAATTTGGATTATTCCAATAAAAATCATTCATTTTTTCTAGTTTGACATAGACAGCTGATACAAGAATGTCTATGGACATTATTAAGGAACCATTTCCTATTAACATATAATAAATTGTATTTGTCACTGTTATTTGGTACTCACCATATAAGATATGCTCTTTTTGATTAAAGTATTGATGATATATGACATAAAGCTGCTGAGTTGTATACAAGTCTATTGTTCCATATTTCTGCATCTTATTTACCAAAATATATTTCACAGTCCTTACGTATTTGCAATTTTGCAATGAAGTCTCTAAATGTTAAAGCATTTAATTTGGATGATCTTACTTGTTTAGAGAATTTCTCTTCCTCTTCATTATCTGCAATAGATAGTGTACCTAAGATCTAATTATATTCTCTCTGAATACTGAATAAATGACTTAATATCCCATGAAATGTTATTTCTTTTTGTTTAGGAGTACACTATAACATTAACTCCAGTGACTTCTTTGGTTTTTTTCTTCCTGTAATCCATCCTTCCACTTATCTGTAATTTCTTTGTCTTCTGACTTCATTTGTTATGAGAATGTCAAAATGATTTTTGTTCTTTAGTTTCTCTAGCTGTATACTTGTTGGTCACTGGACAATGGTCTTATCATTAGAAGCCCAAAAGGTAAGTAAATTTGACAGATGTTCTAAAAACTCTGGGATTGTTAATACTTTCTGCCCCTCTTTCACAGAGGAAGATTGCTCAGGGTTGAGGGATATTATTTATTTTTCTCTTTCATGGCTTTGACACAGCCAAAGAAGTCAACATCAAGTTCCCCACCTAATGATGATAAAGTTCTCTGTCCTTAACTAGTCTGATCCCAAGAAATGTTTCACATTCTGTCACTGACACATTCTCAAGGCTTTCTAACATGGTAGAACCTTTCAGTATTTGTGCTTCAATGGTAAAACCTTTGAGACGTAGGGTCCCCTCCATACAATAATGAGGTGTGAAAATTCTCACTCATAACAGATCAAAATTATTATATTCATATAAAAAGAAATAAAGAAACACAACTTTAATTTCTGTGACATAGTTATCAAAGTCAGTGTCTTATTTCCCCACTGACTGTAAACTTCTTAGTAATTTGCTTTGTCTAAACTAAGTATCTACCCTATCACTGTGGGTAGTGCCTTAGACTCAATAGATATATATTATATATTTATCACATGTTGTATTTATGAGACTAAGAAAATATTTATTTATTACATATTTTTACCTTCTTCTTTTAATTATTTAGGTTGGGAAGGGTACAGAAGGTAAAAGAAGAACCTTTATTCCATGAAATTTTCTCATTTAGAAATCTAAGATTATATGTCTCCAAATGTATTAAAAATGTCTCTGGACTATCAGGTCATAATTCTCTGTTTGAAACCCCTAGACTCTAAAACCTGCTGCTTCCCACAATCTACTGGATAACCAATATTCCTCTTAGATGAAATAAATCCATTTAAATTCACAGCTGCTTCTTGAATTGAGTCTAAAAAGTTGATCTTAAAATAATATCTCTTAGCAGATCAATGCAGATCTGACTGAATTGTAGATGAAGAGAATGATATTGTCTCCCCCGAGTAGACAGTAACTACTTACAGCAGTAACTGAATTAATAATACTGCATTACTTAAAAGAAAAATGACCTCTTCTTGGTTGAGTTTTCAAGTCATTAACTCACATTATGATATGTCTACAGAAAGTTAATATTACTTCCTATTTTTCAATATTTTGTCTGGTCTGCAATCTCAGTGATGTTGGAAGGTATTTCTTTCATTTTTAATTCATAACAGAGGAAAATAATGTTGAATGCAAGGATATGAGGGTAAGAAATTCCAAGCACTTAGCACAGTATCTTGTATAATAATATTTTGGAGGGGGAGGAGGATAAATTCATTTGTGTACAGATCTTTCAGTGTGAAGAAGCAGAGATATGTCTGAAAACAAAAACACAAAAAGTCTGAAACTTGGGTCAGTACTTCCCCACCCTGAAGTAAACAGAGACCAACTTTAATATAAATTCAAAATCTAGAAATAGACTAGAAAAGAAAAGAGCAAGCAACAATAACAAAATACAATTTTACAATAAAAAGCTACAATAGTGGCAAGGAAGATCAAGACATAAAGTTAGAAGAAATCAACAAGGTAAAAACAATTACAAAGAATTAAATAAAAATGCTAATAAAATCCAATAAAAATTCCTGGAAGATATAAAGAAAGAGAAAATTATGATTGAGAAAAAATTGGGCCAAGAAGTAAGAGTGAAATTTATGAAAAGAGAATGAATAGTAAAAGAGTAACAAAACTATGTTAAAGAAAACAACATCTTAAAAGACAGAATGGCCAAATGGTAAAAGAGGCACAAAAATTCTCCAAAAAAAAAAAAGCAAAAACAAAAAACAAAAAACTCTTTAAAAAGAAGAATTGGCCAGATGGAAAAGGAAGTACAAATAAATCATTGAATAAGGGGAAAGTGATGACTCCATGAGATATCAAAAAACAATAAAACAAAATAAAAAAATAAAAAATAATAATAGGAATATATGTAAAATATTTCTAAGAAAAACAATTTTCTAAGAAAAAATTATTGAATCTCTGAAAGCCATGATCAAAAAAGAGTCTGAACATCATATTCAAGTAATTATCAAGGAAAACTTTCCTGATAGAAAGGGAGGGTGAAATAGAATTTGAAAGAATCCATTGATCACCACCTGAAAGAGAACACCAAATGAAAACACTCAGAAACATTGTAGCCAAATTCCAGAACTCCCATTTCAAAGCTGCCTAAAAGCAACATTTCAAATATCATATCAGAGTTTATATCATATAAGAGTTTTTTTGGTTCCATGCTTCCATGTTCAAGGAATGGAGAGCTTAGAATATGATATTAAAAAAATTATAATTATGACTAAGATTCACTTACCCAAGAAAATGAATATAGTCCATCATGGGGAAAATGGATAATTAATGAAATGAATGATTTTAAAGCATTTCTGATAAAAAGAACAGAACAGAATAGAAAATTTGAAATGTAACCACTGGATTTGAGGTAGACACAAGGTAAAAATGAAAGAGTAATCATTTGGGACTCAGTGTTAAATGATTTGTATTTCCCCATGTAGGAAGATAATACATATATCTCAATAATACATATATCTCCTAAGAAGATTATTATTAAGAAGTTAAAAGGAGTTTACATATACAGAATTCATGGATGTCTAAATTTTGTTGTAATGATCTCCAAAAACTGAAGAATGTGAAACCATACATTAGGAGAATATAAAAGTGGAATAGGAAAATGTTTCTCAAAAAAGAATTGTGAAAGAAAGGATTTTTATAATGAAAGGGAAAATGAGTGTAGTGGTGGTAAGGAATGTTTGTAGCTAATTTTTTATTGGAATTAATTAAAAGAAGGAAGAAGATAGATAGATAGATAAATGATAGATAGGTAGATAGATATAGATATATACACACACTTATTTGTATTAAAGTGAAACTTGCCCAATAGAGGAATAAGAGGGGAAAGAGACAATAAAAAGGCCAGGGGATAATCATCTTGAAAGACTGAAAGATCTGGCTATTCTGATAAATGCAATGATCCAAGACAATTCCAAAGAACTCATGATGAACAAATGCTATAGATCTGATGAATTGAGTGCAACTTGAAGTATCATTTTCCTAATTTTATTTTTCTTTATTTTTTTGAAATATGGCTAATGTGGAAATATTTTTGCATGTTATCACGAGTGGGAGAGGGAGTTGAAGGAGTAAGGGAAATTATAACTCAACGTTTAAAAAAGAAAATAATAAATCAAAATGTTAAAAGTAAATTTTAAAAATTGGACACTAGAGGAGATGGATAAAGTAAGCAAAGTATGATAAAAAGAGACTTAAAGATAGAATAAAGAGAACTCAATTCAAATCCTCTGCTAATATTTACTGCATGTTTGATCATAGGCAAATTGTTTAATTTTGAATCTCAGCTGCTGTCCTTTGTAAAATTATAGTATGGTTCCTGAGGAAACCATACACTACAGTGAATATAATATGCTTTAAAAACCTAAAAACACTTAGTAAGTATTAATTGTAACTATTATAGATCAAATGTTCTACTTTAAGGAGAATCACTATTTCTGAAAGGTAAGGGATAAAGACAGCAATATGTTTTGAGAAGGAAAAGAGAAAAGTTGCAAGAATTCACATCAAATTGGTTTCCATTTTAGTTAAGTAGGAAAGGAAGTCATATATGTTAAGTATGAAAATTCAATTCTATTAATTAATTAACCATGTATTAAATAGCTGGTATAAACAAAGCTCTTTGGTAGTTGTTCAGTTTTGGATGTTAGGGAGAGACGTATCTATGAGTTTATTACCAGGGACAATTTGTCAAGAGGGGACTTCTCTCTGCCAAACAGATCAGGATCTTCTCTGTCTTGCCAACTGTCATTTAAGATTAAATGTCCATGTTTACAAACTGATATGTGCTAGAGGCAAAAAATAAATAAATAACAAGTATTCTTGATTTCTTGATTCTGAACCCAGTTCTCTATCCATGCAGAGAAATAATTTAACAGTGAATAATGTGTCGGGCTTAGAGTCAGCAAGACCTGAATTCTACTGGTCTTTCAAATGCTTCCTTGCTAAATGACTCTGGTAAGTCACTTAAAGTCTGTACATTTCAGTTTACTCATGTATAAAAAGGGGGTTAATAATTGAACCTGATCTTCAAAGTCAACTTTATATACTCTACAAAGCTTGATTTTCATTCTTATTATACTGTGCTATTCTTCATTTTCTTTCCTTTTCTTTTTTAATAACATAGTCCTTTCCTTTCTTCCATGATATTTGCATTTTACTGCATATGTATACAGATAAGTCTTATACAAAATCATATAATATAGGGCAAAATACAAGATTCTATAGGAATAATTGAAGCTAAAGAATAATATTTTCACTTTAAGAAAGCAGACAATGTTTCATATTGAAAGTAATTAATAAACAAAAGAACATATGTAATCAAATATTTGGTACCCTAACTTAAAAGTCTTATCAAAAGCTTATATAACATATCTGCATAAAGATATCAAATAAATTAGACAGGAAACAATTGGACTTTAAATTATCCTGTCACTGTAGGTGGGAGTGGCACAAAGTTTGCATGAGAAAATGCTATAGAAGCTGATAGGAGAGTTGGAAAGGAAGTACAAAGAACATGAGAAAAAAAATTAGGCCATATGTGTGGAAACCCAGAATGGGTTTTGAAAAGGAGAACAAGAGAACATTTCTACTAATAATCTTTTAAAGTACTTAGAAAACAGATTTTCAATTTCTAACTCAGTAGCTGATAAAATGGACATCAGATGAATATCTACTAATCTGTTGTCCTATTAATGAAATTGAAATCTATTTTGATTTTAAAGATTAAGTGACATAAGAGTTAAAGAAATGCATGTCTAATTTTCATTTATTTCCTTAGATGTATAAAAATAACTTGTGCCCTATCTGGATAGAGCAGGATGTGTTACTCCTTTTTTAGTGGCTTTAGCCTCATGGCTAAGAGCTGAATGGCATTTTTTTCCCAATGTGAACTCATTTAGTATCATGGGGATATTTAGTCCATCTTTCAATTTGGCTTAAGTCCTTTGGACTTCAAATAATGTACTATTGGGACCTTTAACTTTAGAAGTCCTCTTCATATAAGGAGCACAGGGCTGACACATTTGGTGTTATTATCTTTAAACTAAAAATGTATGACTTTCATTTGGATTGTCCTGCAGCTGTTTTCCTTTTTCTTGCACTATGGTGTGAAAGGGAGTATGAAGGAAAGGATTATGAAAACCATATTTCTATTGTCACATGGTTTCTTTTCTTGCTGTTCATGGAGAATTGCATTCCCTGAACAGCTCTCTTTCTTATCCTTCTGGAGATAGTCTAGTAGACACAATTCAATAAAGTCTTTCAATCAAGCATGTTAATTAAAATAATTTGAAAGGTCTCCACACAATGGCTATCTGTTCACTATGCTCCATTTGTACTTTGACCACAGAATCTTTTTGGCAGTCATCATTAGTTATAACACAATCACTAACACGTTCAGAGTCTGTAGAATAAAAAACTTTTACAGAGTATATAAGGAATGTTTAATTTTCATTCTGACATTGCCAAAGCATAGCACAGGGCTGGGCACATAGTAAGCACTTAATAAAATATGTATTTAGTAGTTTGCTAGGAAGACATATCAACAAAATCTTAAGCAACCATAAAAATCCCCTTCAAGTTTGCCACTGGAAATGGCACTCTTTGGAAATGAGAAGGATACCATAGAGCATTCATGTCCTGACTGTGGGTCTATCCTCCTTGGTTCCTCAGAGGGCAGATCA
The DNA here is from genome assembly GCF_048593235.1 of Sminthopsis crassicaudata. Taxonomy (NCBI): domain Eukaryota; kingdom Metazoa; phylum Chordata; class Mammalia; order Dasyuromorphia; family Dasyuridae; genus Sminthopsis; species Sminthopsis crassicaudata. Next base: position 56,017,412 of record NC_133622.1, read on the forward strand.
GCTATATCAATTTTTCATTAGGCAAAAAGGAGCACCGAGAGAAATTGCACCAGAAAATACGGCCACACAAATTTCTGTTGACTTACATTAGTGATTCTTGCCCATTCTTTGTAAATAATATTGCTTCAAGATTGATTTTGCCATAAGACTTGCAATCGTGGTGTGGTGTTATTGCTCCATTAAATTATCTCAAGTTTGTCAAAACCCACAGAGAATGGCATTGCCTACCCCAAGTATTATCTCATCACTGGGGAGAAGTGAAGGAGAGCATTACTCTGATTCATTTTTAGTACTGGGTAATGCACATAAATGCAACACGCATACATCTATTATAGAGGTAGAAAGACTCCAGAAAGAATAAAGAATCCTTTGAAGAAGTATGTAATACATACAGAATTTTATAGCTGTGTGATTCGAGTTAAGGGTCCTCTGGTGCTTCCATTATCCAATCTATTTTTCGTGGAGTTTATAATTCAGCTAGACCCCTTCACTTCAAGCAAAAACTTGGCATACAACCTTTTACTTAGAAGGAAAGTTTTAGAGCAACTTTGCAATTTCCCCAATATATATATCCATAACCTCAGTGATGATAAGACAGTCTCTGTAGCAATGCCGAATACACAACCAATATATGCCTTCTCATTCTGTGAGATCTGGTTTATGCCTTCTGATAAAATTTTAATTCATGCTACTGCTCTCTCACAATTTCAAGAAATTGATAGAGTTTAAAAAATGGAAATGATGCAAATTAACCTGAATGTATATGTATATTCACATTATATATACACATGTTTACATGTGATGTATAATACACAAATACACACACGTGTACATGCATTCAATTATACACATTACAGATTGCTAAAAATCCAGATTTGGAACCTATAACTAATTCCCAAACTTATTCAGCTCTTCTACTTCCTGTTATTTACCCTCCTCAGGAGACTATAAATTCCTTGATGTCAGGGGATATTTTAACCTCAGAATCTAGTGCAAACTATGCTTAATAAATGCTTATTGGATGGAAATGTATCAGCACACAAATACCCTCCTATACCCTGCTTCATATCGTAATTTTTAACTAGGTTATTAACTAGAATTTATATTTTATAGAATCTTACAGCTATAGATTTATAGTTAGAAAGGAGCTAGAGATTATCTAGCATAACACCATCATTTTAAGCGTGAACAAATAGTGATCCAGAGAGGTTATAACTTGCCCAAAGTCTCATAGGTTTTGGTAGAAGAGGCAATCTTCAAAGCACTTAAGATTTTTATTAATTGGGTAACAGAACCCAACACATAAATTCTGTATTCAAAGTAGTTCACAATGTGTTAAAAGTTGTTGTTATTGCTGTTGTTGTTGTTGTTGTTTTTGATAGATAGATATATGGAGTCTTTGCTGACATTTGAGAAAATGGCTTGATCAATAAAGTAATATTCAGGTCCAATCACCAAATTCTATTCAATCACTCAAGTGTTCTACTCAGTCCCACGATTTTGTTCCCAATAAAAAAGTGTCTCATTTAATCTTTCATCATTCACTCATCTCTATGCCTTTCTATAATTATAGATTCTGAATTTCATCAACTCCCTAGATATGGAGATCATTTTATAGTTCTGGTCCAGCCATGACCCTTCTGGAGCACAATGTATGGCAATGCTTTAACTTTCATGGCAGCTTGTGTTTTCTTTATCCTCTCCCAAAAATATCTTTAGAGGAGCACATGTTAGTCTGTTTTCTATGATATTAATGTAAAATGTGCTGACAGGATTATTTCAAATATGATACTGAGCATTTGTATGACCATGAGCAAAAAACAATTTGTTTGCCTGTTTCTTTTACTGAAATGAGCATAACAACAGCACCTAATTCATAAAGTTTTATGAGGATCAAATGAGATAATATTCATAAAATAATTAGCATGGTGCCTGATCCATACTGGTTGCTATGCAAATGCTCCTCCCTCTCTTTCTTTTCTTCCTCCCGTCCTTCCAAGTACTTTGCTGGGGCTTAAGAAAGAAGTATGGCCCTTGCCTTCCTTGAGCTTGGTGTACAAAAAAAAGAATGATATAAACGTAGCTGGGAAATATATTTGAAAACCATATTAGAAAACGCTCAGAGAGATGGGGCCATGACAAAAGAACTTTGCATATTCCTATATGTCTACAGTCCATAATCTTGAAGTCTATGATATTCCATTGGATCTTGAAGTCTACCCATATTCCATGGATAATGCATTGCATTAGTACCATTTGAGAGAGGAATTAAATATGATCGCTTTTGCTCAAATTCAATGTATGGAATGTTCATCTATAATCTCTGATTTGCAAATCTTCAAACTATAAGCATCCCATCTACTCTATGCATTGTCCCTTACTTCTGAGACCTATAGTACTAGTTCTTCCTTGTAGAGCAATTATATAGTACAGTTAACCCTAGTCACATATTGGATCATCCTATCATACACTACTTCCCCAAACTCTTGTGAATCATTCATCTTGAACATCCACAACAGGGGCATGACATTTTGACATTACTTTTTAGAACACTGTCATTCTAGATTTATAATAGCTTAAGACAAAATAAGAAAATACTTTTGAAAAACTATTTTGTTATCATACACCATAAGATATACAAAAGACAGAAGTAGGTGACTCCAAGATGGGAAAGATGACATCAACCCTGAAACTGTGTGGACAACATGGACTTTGGGATCAATCAAGGGGAGGATGAGAAGAGAGGTTGCATCCTATTAAATGGCCAAGTGTGATTCTATAAAACAACCAAACTGATTCCTATCTTCTATTTCTCTTCCCTACCCTCCTTCCTATTTTGTGCAGGCTCTCAACTTCTCCCTTTCTGAACAAAGAATCAGCATCTGAAGTAACTGCTACCCACAGATTTTATGTTGCTGCCAATGAGGAAATGCTGCTCCTTTCCCATCATCCCAATCCCCTGATGGCTGTAGAGGTTGCTTCTTGGAGGCAGGTATGTGTGATGGTGAATAACAGCATTTCCTGTTCACTTTGCATTTTGGTTAGAACAAAGTAGATCAGATACAGAAGAGACAATTTAAAAATTCTGGGCCTACCGAAAGTCATTGTGAAAAAAAAAGAGCCTGGATAGCATTCTAAAAGAGATCATTAAGGAAAATGGTCCCAATATTCTAGAAACAGAGAGGGAAACACTTATTGAAAGAATCCATGCATCACCTCTGGAAAGGGATCCTACAAGGAAAACCCCAAGAACATTATTGTGAAACTCCAAAACAATAATCTAAAGGAAAAACTGCAAGCTACCAGGGAAAAAAAAAGCAAAAGCAAATAACTCAAGAGAATTATAAAAAAATCAACAGGTGGAAAATATATATTTAAAGCTTAAACTGTTGACATTCCTAGAGAGGAAAGTAATATCTGTAATTCTTGAGAACTGTATCTATCACTGAGACAGATACAGGAAGGGATTACATAGACAGAAGGTGTGGTTGTGAAAGGACTCTGATGTGATGATATCAAAGAAAAAGACATTAAGGGTTAGAAAAAGAGGAAAGTGGAGGTATTAAGGCAATACTTGTCCCATATGTCCCCATTCATATGAAGAGGTGCAGATGATCTGTTAGAATTGAGGGAAAGAAGGGAAAGGGTTTAGCATTGATCTTATCAAATTTAACTTAAAGAAAGAGTAATTTAATCATTCAACTGGGTATAGACTTTTATGTAACCCAACAAAGAAGTAAGAGGAAAAAGAGGAAAAGAAAAGGAAGAGCCAGGATAAAAGAGAGGGCAAATTTACTAATGCAGTAGTTTGCCTCTTCTCTGACAATATCACTCTCCTACTCAACAAACCCTAAAGGTTTGTCTCAACTATCATTATTTTTTATTTTACATTTCCCCTTTTTGTGGATGTGCTTCAATATTTCTGTCACAATCTTATCAACTGTTGTGATTTTAGATCATGAAGAATCCAAAAGAAAAATCCAACCAAAAAGAAATCCAACTTTTTTTAAAGATAAGAGATTTCAATTGTTCTGACATAAGGCAGACTGGGACAAGCAGACTTGGTTTTTGTTCTCTGTTTTTTCACATGTAGCCTAGTACTTCTGTTTATCTCCTCAATTCTCAGTTTCCTTATTTACAGTTCTTACTTCACAAGGTTCTTAATTATTGAATTAAAAATAATAATATAGACTCTTTCTAAATTTTAAAGCATTATGTTAATTTAGGATAGTGCTATTTTATACTTTTTTTAGTGTTATTTGTCCATGTTCTCTCTTGGCATAGAATAAATTAATGAGACACACCAATTCATACTAAAATAATAGTATCTAACATGCACTTGATATCTTAAACATGCAAAGGGTGCTTGCAGTTTGAAAGTGAATTATTGTAAGCAATATATTTAGCCTAAATTGAATTTATATTGTAAAAAAAAGCAAAATATATCCTGCACTTTCCTGTATGTGACCCTAATTTTCCTTAAATCATACCAAAGATGCAAGTAGTGATTATATGCAGAAAACCAATTCTTTTCATAAAACTAATGGTAAAAGAATCATTTTTTTTGCATTTTGAAAATTGTGCCAGAAAGTGGGTGAAGTCATATGATTGTGGTCAACATGTTGATGAGGTTAGTGAATGTCAATCTTTCTATGCACTGTTAGTAAAATGTTTTAGCAGAATCTGTACATGGGCTGATGGAAATAAAAAGCAACTAAATGATGTTTATTTCTAGGGGAATAAGGGATGAGATGAGCATCCCTTGGGTAACTCAAAGACTTCAGAGACCCATTTAAAACTCTGACAAAATACCAGGCAGAAATACAATGACGAGTATAAGGAGGTCATCTCAAAGGACACAACAGTCTTTCCAATCAAAAAAACAAAAAAGAGATTCCATAGAGGCTTTTCTAATGAAGGGAAAACTAATGTCTCAAAATAAAATAGATCTACTCAGTTATATCTGAATGTACATAAATATTCTCACAGAATTGAAATAATTATTCCTGATCATGAAACCTGGGGTCTGTGAACTTAGATATATTATGATTATTATAATTAAATAGAATTAGTTTCATTTGCAATAAAATAATTGTATTTTATTTTATACATATAAATTTATTATGAAAATGGGTTGATAGGTTTTACAGAACTGCCAAAAGTGTCTATGGCAGAAAAAAGAGGTTAATACCTGCTTTAGAAGATTTTATTTTTGTTTTGTTTTCAGGGACAAAACACCTTTTAATTTTTCTGACATCATGACTGCTTTTATAGTTAATGAGGCATTAACACATATATTTAAACTGGATTCTTTCTTATATTGGTCATTTTCTATTCAATGATAATTTACATTAATATATAGTTTATCAAGGTTTGCAAAGAACTTTCTGGATAAGAAAAGATGTGCTAAATAGAAAGTAGTGAGTGTAGAGTATTGTTTCTGAGCTTTAATTTTGACTTGCCTCTGATGATTCTTGTTAAATTAGACCATATCTATAAGATGTTTTGGGGAATATAAAATTCACTTTTTGTTGATTCAAGAATTGCCTGTGGTATTAAGAATTTAGGTGATTTCCTCAGTAGTCCAAAACATAAACTGAGTTCTCTGACTCCAAGTCTTGCCTTCCATCCACTATGCTGTGCTTCTCCTCAGTACATTTCTTATAAACAAGACCTAAAAAACTTATCTTTTCTTCATTGACTAAAAGCACAATATAATAAAATGTATTTGAAAGTCTTTATTAACTTCTAAAAAAAGTTGAAAGAGCCAAACTTTATTTTGACAATTAAAAATGTTTTATTCAGAAAGAATTCTGAGTGAAAAACACATTTGTGGTTAATTATTATTTAAATTATTCAACCAAATACAGAAGAAAACAAAGTTAATGAAGCATCATGATTTAATGGAAAAGGATCTGGATTTAGAGCACAGCCATCTACCTACTACATATATGTTACTTACTACATATATAATCACTTAACTTTTTCCAAAATTCAGTTTTCTCCTCTTTAAAATGAGATTGTTGACAATGACAAATGGAATTAGGCTTGGTCTAAGAAAAAAATGGAGTACCTCTTTAAATTATTAAATATACCCTTGGACAAATAGTTTTAAGATCTATATGTCCCAGGCTAGTTATTAGTAACACCACTAGATGAAATTAGATGAATTTTAAGGGTCTTTGTAGCTCTAAATTGATGGTCCAAGGAGGTTCTACCTTATTTGGATAGGGATAAAGAATATCACACATTGCCACTTCTTTTTCAAAAGGGAAATTTTCTTAGATGGATAAGGATGAGAAAATTATATATAGAAATGACTGTAAAGTTTAAAAATTAAGTAAGAAATTGGACTTAGGCATTTCTAAGTTCTCCCAGTTTTAAATCATAATATTCTCTGATTATATATTAACTAGTTTTTCAAAAGATATATGATTTCATAAGTATATTTGTAGCCTCATTTGAAAAAAATGACAATCTTTCTATATCTCTGAAGATGGTATCATGAATTGCTAAAGCTTAAAAAAATAAGGATTAAGTTTTGAGGATGAACATCTCTAAATTAGCTTGATTGAGTAGTCCTTGGCTAATGTGTAATTCAGAGAGTATTCGAACCATGGTCTTCCTGAGACCAGAAGTCTGTGCCTTAGACCTCCCTTGCTTGGCACAAAAATTCAAATATATAAATATAAATACACATATTCATGAACATGTAAATATATACTTATATGTATATATACACATATGTATATGTATATATGTACATGTATAATATAGCAATATGTTCATATAGATATATAAATAGATAGTGATTTTTATCAGCAAGAGAACTTCTCAGATCACAATCCAACTAAAATCTGATAAGAAATTTCTTGACACCTGGGTAGTTTAAGTGACTTGCCCAAGAACATACCAATAGTATGAGAGAAAGAATATGAACACAGGTCTTTCTGATGTCAAGTTTAACTTTATTCACTTTATAATACTGATTCTTGAGATCATTCAGGTGTCTTTAATTTTAAAAGATATTTCATTAGAAAGTAGACATATGAATTTTAACAATCATAATCTCATAGCAAATATTTATTGAGGGTTTACTATAAACAGTGTGCTATATATTGTTGAGCATTCCAAAGTGTATGAAATATGATTTCTTGTTCCTAAGGGATTTTATGGGTGACAAAAAACATAGGAAGATACCGGCTATGATAGATAATAACACAAAATAAAAGTTGAGATATTTAATAAAGCAATCAAATAAATCATACAGGCATTCAGAGCATAGGAACAATAAGAATAGGTCCTTTAGGAAATCCCCAGGAAAGGAGATAAGCTTTTATCCTATTTAGTACTCAAAAATTCACAGAAGCCTCTTTTTATTTGGGAGGGTCTTAAAGAATAATTAGGAAATAGTTGGTTAGTCAGAAATGGGAAAGGGGATGAATTGGAATAAAAAATCTATAAGTGAAAGTTCAGATGTGGTTTTTTTTTTATTTTTAAATGAAAATGTGAAATGATCCAAAAGGCAATTTAAAATCATGTATTGTTTAGGTTAGAATGTGATGAAGTGATTGTAGAATCATTCTAATCTGACTTGTATTTAATGACACAAGCTTGATAAAATAGCTATAACTTCTTCTGTCATCAATTCTTTATTCAATAAAAAGAGAAATGGAAGATTCATTGTCTTGCTTACTCAGCTTGGCAAAGAGAGTAAGACAGTACTGGAATGAGAGTTAGAAGAACTACATCCATTTGGTGTTGTCATCAATAAAATAAGGAATTTTGATTTGATGAGCTCTACAAGTCCACAATTCTTTCATTCTTCCACTTATATTTTAATTCCTTATACTTTTGTAAACTTTTCCCTAGAAAATAGAATAATGATTTCCTTAAGAAACTAAATTATGAATAAAGTTCTTTTAAAGCTCTAGTTATCTTGCTGATTCTACTTCCATAAATTCTCTCCAATAAGCACACTCTTCCTTATTTCTCTTATCTTTAGAATGCAAAGGATTACTAAATAGATCTACTAACTCTAATCTTTCTTAAGTTCCACCTCAGCCTTTTTTTTTTCTTTTTTTTTCATATTCTTGTTATTTGCAGGACCTATCCAGGATACATATGTGTATACACAAACATACATGTATGCACATATCTATACATAGTGATATAGATAAACATGAACTCTATATGTTTTCCATCTATTCTACATTATTTCCAGATAACAACCATTGTTTATATACTTGTTTTTCCTGTATGAAGAATTAAGCCACACTCATGAAGCATTAATGAAGCTCCATAGTGTTGCTGAGCTTGAGGAAGTAAGTATTCTATCTTTTAAAATGAATCACATCTGAAGGACATAACAAACTACAGGTGAACATGGGCTTTCTTTTGTACTCTGTTATTCACATCCTTTATCAAAATGTCAAGCACTTTATGCAGGCCACTACTGGTTTCAAGATATCCTTGATATTTATAATCAAAAGTTTATCAAATACATCTATTGATGTATCTTGTATCTTTCAATAAAACATGTATAAATATAACATTTTGGGAATACATTGTTGGGAGAGAGACTTTAGAGCATTTTACTTTACCTAATGAAATGCTGTTTTTATAAGCAAGAAAAAATTATCACAGTATGATTTTGTAATTTCTACCACTTTTCAATCAATAATGTGGGAGGAAATATGTGGGAGAGTGCAGAAAACAATTTGCTAATTGTTTTCCCTAATCATTCTTTCATCAAAGATATCCTTAACATGTGTAGATTGTTTTCCTTTAAAAATATAGTTTTTCATTAGGAAATACATGTTCACTCACCCTCCCACCACAAAAATGAAGAAGCTAAAGAAAAACAAAACTCTTGTTACAAATATTTATAGTCAAGCAAATAAAAATCCACATTATCCTTTTCCTAAAAAATTGAGGTCTTATCAGAAGATATATTGGAATATTATTATTAATCATCTTTTACTAATGCTTTTATTATATATTATTGGTGGTTGATCATTGTAGCGATGAGTTCCTGATTCTTTCAAAATTATTATTATTACACCATTCTCCAAATGATAAATGGTCAAAGGATATGAATAGACAATTTTCAAATGAAGAAATTAAAAGCATTTCTAGTCATAAGAAAAAATGCTCTAAATCACTATTGAGAAAAATGTAAATTAAGACAACTCTGAGGTACCACTATACACCTTTCAGATTGGCTAAGATGAGAGGAAAAGTTTAATAATGAACACTGGAGGAGATATTGGAAAACTGAGATACTAATATATTTGTTGTGGGATTGTGAACCAATTTAACCATTCTGGAGAGCAATTTGGAACTATCCCCAAAGGACTATCAAATTGTGCATGCCCTTCGTAAGAGAAGTGTCTCTATTGTGTTTCTATCCCAAAGATATCATAAAAGGGAGAAAGGGAACCACATGTGCAAAAATATTTGTAACAGCCCTTTTTGTACTGTCAAGGAACTGGAAACTAAGTGGATGCCCAACAGTTGGAGAATGGCTGAATAAATTATGATTTATGAATGTTATGGAATATTATTGTTCTGTAAGAAATGACCAGCAGGATGATTTCAGAGAGGCCTGGAGATATTTATATGAACTTATGCTGAGTGAAATGAGCAGGACCAAGAGATCATTGTACCTGGCAACAGGATTATAGGTTGATCAATTCTGATGGACTTCTGATGATGACTCTTTCCAACAATGATATGATTGATGGCAGTTCCAATGATCTTGTGATGAAGAGAGCCATCTACATCCAGAAAGAGGACTGTGGGAACTGAATGTTGATCACAACATAGTATTTTCACTAATTTGTTGTTTGTTTTCTGTTCAGTTTCTTCCCTCTTTGATCTGATTTTTCATATGCAGTGTGATAATTGTAGAGATAACTATCTCACAATTATCATGTAATTTTTCTATATACATGTATATGTACATAAACACACACATATACATATATATGTATGTATATATATATGTGTATATGTATATATTAATTGTATATGCAACATATATTGGATTACATGCCATCTAGGTGAGAGGGTGGGGGGAAGAAAGAAAAAATTGGAACACAAGGTTTTGCAAGGGTAAATGATGAAAATTATCCATGCATTTATTTTGAAAATAAAAAAGCTTTCTCTGAAACCTTTTCCCATTATTATTTCTTACAATTCTTACAATTGCATTGCATCACATTTAAAAAGCATAACTCATTCAGTCATTACAGAATTTATACCTTCCATGATACCTTCTCAAAAATTTTCTTAAAATATAATGTCTAGACTCTTTTTTATTATGATTTAGGTAGACTGATAATTCTTAATCCTTTCTCCTTAAACTTTTTTTTCCAGCACAATTTCTAATTTGAAATACCATACATTTTCTTCTATTTTTTCAGTATTTTGATTTTGGTTTGATAATCTTTTATTGTATCTTAGAATAATTTATTTCTATTTGGTTCCATTGTAATTTTCATTGTGTTTGTTACATAGTAAAGGATTTGTTCTCCTTGTGGAGGTTGTTAATTCCTTTTCCTATTCTGTGTCTATCTGTATGTCTCTCTGTCTGTGTGTCTGTCTCTCTGTTTCTCTCTGTCTGACTCTGATACATGACTGGAGTTTTGGGTATATGAACAAGCTCAAAGCTTTCTGTAACTTCAGCTACCTTCATGGCTGTTGGAACAAATTATTCTTATCTGCTCATGAAGAAAGTCATCACACTTGGGGTCCTCTAATTCACTGATAGGTTTGAGGCCTTTTGGCTATCTCCAACATAGTTTGACCTGTCTGCTGAGGTATTTTACTTGGTGGGGACTGTTGTAAAGGGCAGGAACTTTGGAAAAGTATACTTAAGGGTCAGTATGATTGATGTAAACAAAATGTTAACTCAGTGGAATTGATAAGACAATGGTAATCTAGTTTAGCATGTGAGTTCTCTAGTTCAGTATGATTGCCCTAGTAATATAATGATTGGTTTATTGTCAGTGTACTATAATGATGTAATTGTAGGAAAGCATATAAACTGGTACAAACTTGGCAGAGACAGACAGGGAGAAGACCAAAGACTGGAGGTTGGACCTCAAGCTCTCAGACTCAGAGAGACTTTGAGGGACATTCCCTCCCTCAGTGTCTTGGTGGCTTTCCTGCTTCCCCCACTGAGACCAAGGCCCCTCTGAAGGGCCTCTAGCAAGCTAGCCTAAAGAAGGAGACAAGACTGTGAAGGAGACAATAAAGATCATTTCCCATTTAGATGTCTATTTTATATGGATATACAAAGACAAGATGGGAAAAGAAAGCTTGGGTGGGGTGAAGCCCTTACAGAATCATGTCATGGACCAATATTTATCTTTACTTCCCAAGCAATGCTTACCCATAAATCAATTGTAGAGACTGAATGTATTTGTAAGTTTCCTTCTCTTTTTGAAATGAAGATAGCTTCAAAAGAACATTTTTCTGGATAACACGATCCAACCTTTGCCACCAAAATGTATAAATATATTCATGTAGAGTTGTATATAATAATAACTTGTATTTCTGTACCATTTTAAAGTTTATAGATGTTTTACAAAGGCAATTTCATTGTGTACTCATAATAACTTTGGTAGGTAATTGCTATTGTTATCTCCATTCTAAAGAAGAGGAACCTGAGGTTGAGAGAACTTATCTAAAGTCACATAGGTAGTAAGTGCTTGAAACCTTAATTAAATTCACGTCTTTCTGATTACAGATTAGGTGCTCTAATAATCATAGCCAACAATTACAAAGTGATTATTACTATGTCAGGCATTGTACTAAGCATTTCACAATTATTATCAGAAAAACCCTCTGAGGTAGCGTTTTTCTATTAATGCTATTATCATTTGCATTTTACAAATGAGGAAACTAAGGCAGACAAAGGACTTGTCCAGAATCACACAATTAGCAAGGGCCCAAGGTTAAATTTGAACTCAGATCTTAATGATTCCAGCTCCAGAGCTCTATGTACTACACCATATATTTGCCTTATTAATTTTAATTTAACATGGTAATATGTTTTTATGAAGAATAAGTCATAATTAATAATATTCTCAATATCTTATGTTTTCCTGGATATATTATCTCATGGTATCATAGAATTGAGTTAATATTTAAAATTGGAATGAATCTTTAAAGAAACCTAGAGCAGTTAGTTTTATGATATAGAAACTGAGACTGAGAATTCTTAAGTTTCCACCATATATAATTTGTCCAGACATTCACATTGCAACACATTCATATCCCCATATGCATTTCAGAGTTCTGGATTTTTTTTGGCTTTTTATTTCTCTTTTTCATTTGCTCTCTTTAAATGTCTTTAAATGGATGAAAATATATTTTTATGCAGATCATTTCCCATTTAGATATCTATTCTAATCTCATTCTAGAATTGCTGTTCTATGTGACTGACTGCCTGGTGCTCATATCTCTATAGAAGGCTCATAGCTCTCTTAAACTCAAAATGACCAAATAATTCCCCCTGGAGTCTCTTCAAGGGAAAAAGAAATTCTTAGAAGAAATAAAAGAACACAAAACTTGGGACATGTGTAAGAACAGTACAGTTATTTTCTTTTTAAAAGACCTTAAGTCTTACATAAACTAATGCTGAGTGAAATGAGCATAACCAGGAGATCATTATAAACTTCAACAACAATACTATATGAGGATGTATTCTGATGGAAGTGAATATTTTCAACATAGAGAAGAGCTAATCCAATTCCAATTTATCAATGATGGACAGAATCAGCTACATCCAGAAAAGGAACAATGGGAAAGGAGTGTAAACTGTTAGCATTTTTTGTTTTTCTCCCCAGGTTATTTTTACCTTCCAAATCCAATTCTTCCTTTGCTTCAACAACAACAATAAGAAAATTGGGTTCTGCACATATATATTGTACCTAGGATATACTATAACATATTTAATATGTATGGGAATGCCTGCTGTCTGGGGGAGGGGGTGGAGGGAAGGAGGGGAAAATTCGGAACAGAAGGGAGTACAAGGGATAATGTTGTAAAAAATTACCTATACATATGTACTGTCAAAAATGTTATAATTATAAAATTAATAAAAAAAGACAAGTCTGAGCTTGTTTAGTTTAAGAATAAAACATCTTTTCATGTGTCCAGTTGTGGGCTTCAGTTCATTATTTATAATAATTATTCTTTGACTTTTTTTCTATCTTCATGTTGCCATGATCACTTTCCACTAAGTATCCCCTCATTAACATTTCCTTTGATAGTAAGAATTAAATATAAAGCAAAAGTTTCTTTTATTATTCCCCTGTTTTCTGAAAGAAGACAATTTAAAAGCCAATAGACTTGCTTTTATCACATTTATATTATTAGTTATTGTCAGCATATTTGCTGTTTCTCTACTATGTTTGCCTCTCCATTAATTTTGTCATAAATATTAAGAAAATATCTCTCATATCCATTCTGGGAATTTTATGCTCTATTCCCATAACAGCATCATGTGTATTATTATCCTTTTCGATCCTCGCTCAAATATTCTCACCCATTCTTCAGTATCCATCTTAATTCTACCACCAACATATAAACATTCCCTTAATGGTCTGCTCAATTCCCTCACCATACTTTTTTTTTTTTTAAATCTAATTTACTCCCACAGCTTTGATCATTATTTCTCTTTAAATGACTTCCATATTCTTTTTCACCCTGACTTCTCTCTCAAATGTCCAGTTCCCCTCTAATTTCAAAATCCCCAGTCACTATTGGATCTTCCTTTAGTTCAAGTTTATACAATGCAGTATATATTCATATTAACATTTCTTCTGATCTTTCCCTTATAAAAATTCTCAATGCCCAAGGGGGCACTGTTAGTATTCGTGACACTCCAAGCTCTGACAAAAAAGTTAGGGGTAATGGGGACTGGAACATGCATAGAACATCTCCAATTTTACTTCCCAATGGGAAGAGTGAGGGGCCCTCCTTCCAGAGAGAGAGATGATGAAATGCAATGGGAAATCCTTGGAGAAGCATTGTAGCAAGTGTAGACAACCTGTAACATATTCTAGCCTTCTAACAAATGATAAATGGCAGTCTCTAGGTTCCCTGCAATTGTGAAATAATATTCCATAACATTCATATACCATAACTTATTTCAGAGTGTTAATTTTAAAGGAAACAGTTTCAGTAAAGAGAACACAGTTTCCCTCCCCCTGATGATACTGGTATCATCAAAATTGGATGAACAAATGAAAAAAAATGCTCCAGACCATTAATATTAAAGGAAACAAATATTAAAATAATGCTGAGTTTTACCTCATACCTCACAATTTTGGCAAAAATGACAAAATTTTGGAAAAGTCAATGTTGGGAAAGTATTAGAGAGGATTATGTATACAATTAGGGGAGCTGTAAATTACTGCAAAAGCAATTTGGAATTATGAATTAAAATGAATAAAATGTCTAGAATTTTTGACTTAAGGAATCTATATTATTAAGGACTATCATGAGGTCATTGCAATTGAACTACTCAATGTTTGTCCTTCTCCATTTTAAGTAAAGGGATTAGGGCTATGATCTTGAGTTTTAAAAGGGTCAGGAAAACAAACTTTCCTCATCAATTTTAGTAAACAGGATTTTTTACAATTGTATTAATTTTTGAAGTCACTTTCTCAACTTAATAAAATTAATGAGAGCATCATCTTGTAAAGTAACCAATGATTAGCAAAAACTTTAAAATTTTTATTTAAAAATTTATTAATGACTAAATATAAAATTGAAAAGTCTTTTTAGAATCACTTCCATGAATTTACTGAAATTATTTGTACATTTATCACTGAAGATTTGGGCAAGTAGGTGATATATTATATAGAGTTGGACTTGAAGTCATGAAAATTCATATTTTTGAGTTAAAATCTGGCCTCAGATACTTATTATCTATATGACCCTGGGCAAGTCACTGAATCCTGTATGCTTTAGTTTTTCATCTGAAACATGATCTAGAGAAGGAAAAGACAAACCACTTCATTCTCTGCTCAGAAAACCATCAAACTGGGTCACTGAAAAAACTGAACAACAATACAAGCTAAGATATCCTGATTGCATTCAAAATTTTGCCAATTATGTTATGATGAATAAAATAAAGAGATGTAAATTTTACTCTTTTATAACCATTCCTCCTCACTCTGCACTGTCTCTGTACTAAGTGAGCAAAATTTAAGTTTCCAGGGGAAAGAAAATTGAACTCCCCTTGGAAAAACAGAGTACCTCATGATAATACTGAAGAACAAAAACATTCAATATCAATTACCACAGGCAAGAGACCTTGGGTTCTCAAAGCATTTGAGTACTGTTTTCTACAAGAATAAGTATTCATTTGTAATGAAGAGATAAGAGCTTTTTTGAAAAGAAATGTCATTGATGGGTGCCTTCTATAAAATACCAGTTTTTTTTCCAAGTATCTTAAATTCAGTAAATAAGTGAAGCCATCCCCACAAGCTGAAGGGATGGCAGCTATGTCAATATGAGCCCTTTCACCTCCTCTGGAGCTCTTAGATTCCTACTGTCATGCATGAAATGACAGGTACATGCATCGGGCTGTTGTGTGTCATGTAAGTGACAGGAAATATCTCATCACCTTTTTCTCTGATGGATTTTTGAGTTTTATTTTCCTTGTTATTGAATGTAGCACTTGGAGACACAATAGCCCAATGCTGGGAATAAGTTTCCAATGCCGTGAATAACTTTATTATATTAAAAGTCAGATATTCATAGAAGGACCAACAGTGAGAGAATTGCAAGTTGTTGCCAGCTTACAAATAACTGAGAAGTACATTTCAGACCAGGGTGTGCCTAGGCCTCTGCCACTGTCCTTGTTCTCAGGAGGGACAATTTCCCTTTCTTCCCCAAGTCAGAAAATCTGTTAAGAAATTTACCTACAGAAGTTCTTTTTCTTAAATACATATTGAATGTCTTCTTTATCATTTGCTTAGAGATACATAAGGGCACCTTTTTTCCCCTTATAGAAGTAAAAAAAAAAATTAAAGAAGGACTGATGACTGGGAGTTGATTGCCCAAAAAAGCTGCAAAATCTCAAAAACAAGATTTTGAGAGATTTAGAAAAAACAAACAAACAAACAAACAAACAAAAAAAAACAAACAAAACTTTTGTCCTTTTTCTACTAACCTATGTCTTTCCAGTACAGTGATTTTGGTTCAGTATAGGTTTTCACATGACTGACCAGTTCCCCTCCTCTATTTTTCTATCCCCAGCGCATAAGTGTACTTGCGGGCCCTTTCCCTCCACCTGCCTCCTTCCGGATCTTCCTCCTCTTTTTTTTCCATCTTCCACAATTCCATAAAGAAAATTGCATTACATAAAAATCATTTTATGTAGATATATTAGAACAACCACTTACATAAAGAAAGAACTGTCTTTCTTTATTCTATTCCTCCATATTCTATCCCTTTCTTCATTGCCAGACTCAATCCATTGATAAAGCAAGAAATATGGTACAGATTAGATAGGGATATTAGAAATATAGATATAAATAGGTATTAATATATATTATTATAGATAGGTAGCTAATTAGGTAGCTAGATGATAGATAGATAGATACATGGATAAATGGATAGATAGGAATAATATGTGGGTGTAATGCCAAAGATGTTTCTCTATTAGCAAATGTGGTGGGGGACAAATTAAAGAAAATATGCTTCAACCTGCCTTTGTTCTTTCTCTGAAGGTGGATAACATTTTCATCACGAGTCCTTTGGCGAACTTCTGGTAGAACAACTCATGTTTGTGTAGATTCTATGGCCATAATGCTTAACTTCCAGTTCTAGAATTTCATCATGTAAAGTAAAACTCAACAGCTGGAGTGTAAAGCATTAACATCCGACTTTTGACATTCTATGAATCTTTTACTGTGATTGTTTACTCAATATCTGATGACTGATAAATTTTTATAGAATTTTGGTAGGCTCTTTGCTTTTTGATAGAGATTAATCTAATAGATTACAGTCTTGAAATCTTGGGGAATCTAAACTTCTACCCTTTGTTGTATCAAATGTTCATTTCAAGAGCATAATTAAAGAGTCACTTATAGGAGAGAGAAATAGGATATGTTGGAAGATTTTTAACAGTAGGATTTCATGAGCAAATGAAATAGCAAGTTGTTTGGGAATGTGTTTTCCCATGATAATTATAATAATCTTCTAAGAATATGATATTTAAGTATATTGATCTAAGATAATTTGTACATGATCTTGATAAAACTATCTTCAGTGAAATGAGGAAGGATATGCTTTTTCCAAAGAAGAACTTATCAGGTCCAAAATTCATTAACCTGCCCATGAAGTTCCAAATTAGGTGTCCTAAGCTGAAGATAGTTCTATCCCCAAATGGAAACTCAGACAGGCCTGAGGTAAGAGGCTCGAAGACTAAGTCAATGCCTTTTTGGAAATAAAGTCAGCAGGTACATATAAAATACATCTAGGAAAAGAAACTCTATGGAGGCATCAGAATTACATAGTTCCCTTAAACTTACTTGAGATATTTTACCTCCTACATCAGAAATCTGTACTCTACTCTTTCTTCCATCAGAATAGCAAGTAACCTTAGAGATATGCCTCACTACTTTGTTGGTAACCGAAGATTAATTTTCAGAGTGCTCAATGGCACTATTATTTCTGCTGTTAAATAGTCAATTAAATTCTTCTCTATATCTCTGGAATACTCATATATACATATGTTTATATATATATATATATATGTATATATATATATATATTTGTGTGTGCACATATGTATTAGTGTATGTATATTTTGTTAAAAAGACCATATGGCAGCATTTTGTTCAATTGAGTTGAGTGTTTTTTATTATAATTGATTAACCACAAGCACAAGGATATATTTTTAAAAATTTTTTAGTACTTGTGAAAGGGCAAAGATGGGCTCCATTGCTGAGAAGCATTGACAAAGTTCTATATATTTCTTGCCAATTCCCTCATGGAGGATGCTGTCAATATATGTATAGATAAGTATCACAGACACCTCATTAAATTAGTAGAGGAAGCATACAAGTTATTAGTTGCTGATGTTCTCTCATTCACCTATTTGTATCAATAAGGTTTGAGATTTTTTTAGCACCTTGGGCAGCTCCTCCTTCTCCTTTTAACAACCAAGAACATTCAAGCATAAAAACCGAAAAGAGGACTGGAAGCAGAAAAAAATGGAAAAAAAAATAAAAGCAAGCAAACAAAAAACCCTATTATGCATGCATAAAAGCTTTTGATAAAGTACAACACTCATTCCTATTTAAAAAAAAATCTTGAAAGCATGTGAAAAAATAGATCTTTCCTTTAAATGATAAGAAATGTCTACCTAAAATCAAGAGCAAGTATTATTTGTAATAGGGATAAACTTTTCTTAAGATCAGACATGAAATATGGATGACTATTGTCACTAACATTGTTCAATATTGTAATGGAAATACTAGCAATAGAAATAAGAGGAGAAAAAAAAGATAAAAGGATTTAAATTAGGCATCTTTTTTGTAGATGATTTGGGAAAATCATAAAGATTCTGTTAAAAGTTAGTTGAAGCAATGAATAACTTGGCAAGGTAGTGAGATATGAAATAAACTCACATAAATGGACAACCTTTGTATGTATATTACCAATATAACCCTATAAGAAGATAGATTCCCTATTTAATATAGCTGTAGTAGCTGTAGACAATATAAAATAACTGGTACTATATCTTCCAAAAACAAACCCATAATTATAAAATATTTTATTAAATAAAGTCAATTTGAATAATTGGAAATATTAATTGTTCATAGTTAGGCATCTCCAATATAATAAATATTCCAATTCTACCTAGACTAATATATTAATTCAATGCCATTCCAATTATATTACTAAAAATATATACATTGTTGATTTTGAAATAAAAAATAAAAATAATTTAAAAATCATTGGGAATAACTAAAGTTCATTATAAGATAGTTAATACAAAAATTATCTGGCACTGGCTAAAAAACAAAAAAAGTAGATCAGTGAAACAAAGTACACATACACAGTAGTATTATAGTAATCATATATTTGACAAATGTAAAGATAAGAGGTTTTAGTATAAAAATTCATTATATGGATTAAAAAGTTTGTAAAACTGTAAGGAGGTCTGACAGAACTTGTCCATTTAGCAAGATAAGGTCAAAATGCATACATGGACTGTATCTAAAGAGGGAGAACACAAGAAAATTAGAGGAATATGAAACATTACCTATTAGATTTACCAATAGCACAATAAAGATATAGAGAGCATTGTGAGGCACAAAATGGATAATTTCAAGTACGTTAAATTTAAAAATTGATCAAAAAGAATGTAGCCAAGATCAGCCAAAAGTAGAAAGTTAAGGAAAATATTTTTTAGACTATTTTACATGTAAAAGTTTCATATCTCAAATGTGTAAAAATTTTGTCAAATTTATATGAATATGAATCAGTCCTCAATTGAAAAATGTTTGGAGAATATGAATAGATACACACACACACACACACACACACACACACACACACACACATACCGCAGTTAGGCAGCATAGTGGATAGAGTGCTGAGTGAAGAATCAGAAAGGAATTAGAAAGACTTGAATTCAAATCTGACCAGATCTGACAAGTGAAATCATTGATCCTTTGTTTCCCTGATAGTCTTCTCTAAAATATAGATTTTCTTCTGTCAATTCTGCAAGAGCACTATGACAAAATTTCTTTTTTCTTCTTTTTTCTACACCCTTATGGACCTAAATGGAGTCTTCAATCCACTGAATCACAGAGAAGAACCAAGCCTTTCATAGTTGGTCATAGCACTTTTTTGCTGTTACTGTATACAATGCATTCCTGCTTCTGTTTGTTTCACTCAGCATCAGTTCATGTAAATCTTTCCAGGCTTTTCTAAAACCATCTTGTTCATCATTTTCTTATAAAATTTCATAAAAAATAATATTATATTATCTTCATGTAGTACAACTTGTTCAGCCATTCCCCAATTGATGGGGATCCATTCCTTTTCCAATTTTTTGTTACCACAAAAAGTGCTGCTACAAACATTTTTGCAAATGTGGGTCCTTTTCTCTTCTTTATAATTTCCTTGGAATAGACTCAGTAATGGCTCAGCTGGGTCTAAGGGTCTGCACAGTTTAATAGCCCTTTGGGTATAGTTCCACATTGCTCTCCAGAATGGTTGGAACAATTCACAACTCCACCAACAATGCATTACATTAGTATCCCAGTTTTCTCATATCCCTTCTAACATTCCTCATTATCTTCTCTTGTCATCTTAGCCAATCTGAGAGGTGTGAGGTGGTACCTCATAGTTGTTACTATGCCATTAAAAACTTTATCTCCAGTATCTCTCACAAAAATATTCATACTTGTCATTTAAAGTGGCTCTTGAGACAAATATCTGAGAGATTATAAAAAAATATTACTTCCCTCTAATCATAACCTAGGTTGACTTATCTGTTGACTTCCTAGTTCCCTGGTAGAATGTAAGCTCTTTAAGGATAGAGGCTTTTCATTCTTGTCTTTACGTAATGTAATTCTTTCACATATTAGATACAATCCATAAGGTACTGTGTTCAAATGGAAGGAGGGTTAAAACCAGCTTCGTTTATCGTGAGAAGTGTCATTCTGTTATGATTTTTCTACTAAAAATCTGCCCTTTGAGTTCAGAACCTACTTCATCTTTTCCAAGCCAGAGGAAGTCCTTTGAATAATTAAATGAATTAAATAATAAATGACTAAGTAATTAATAAATAAATAATAAACAAATTAAATAAATTAATGAAGGTAAGAGCAATGAATTTGGTATCAGACAACACAGAATCAAATCCAAGATTTCTGTGTAAGGGTGAGCAAAATAAACCAGCTCTTTGTATCCCACTTTGGTCATTTCTAAAGTTATAGGGTCAGTCTGGATCAGAGATGCTTAAACTCTTATGGGAAAGTCATGTATTTCATTGGCAATATAGAAAAAACAAATCCCTTTTCACTATGATGCCTTCAAATACATTATCCAGATATATAAAGATACGAAGGAAGATGATTATACTGGAAAAAGTATTTTTTTTAAGTTCGTAGACTCTCAGTTAAGAATCACTAGACTACATGCACTCTAAGCTTCAGTCCTAACTTGTCTCCATCACTCAAGTAAAAATTAGGATTTATCAAGCACCTTCTATATGCCATTCACATGTGCAATGTGTAGGGAATACAAAGACAAAAAATAAGAAAATTCTTGTCTTGGAAGCTTCAATATTCTATTGGCAAAATAATATTTTCATATTTAAGAATATTTTAAAAACCATAAAAATATTATGTAATTTTGGAATTTTAATTTTGAGGCACTGGAAGCTGGAAAGATCAAGAAAGGTCTCTCTCTCTACGCAATGGTGACATTTGAATTGAGCTTTAAAGGGGACTAAAGATTCTAAATAATAGGTAAGGAGAAAATAAAGAAAAGGGAAGGAGGAAGGAGAAAAAAACTTTTTAAAAATTGGTTATAATTTTTGTCTTTAATTCTTGAAAAGGATCATCACATCAGAAAGGTGATGCCATGATTCCCAAGTGAAGAAAGTCTCCAGCCTCAATTTCTCCTCTAGAGGCATCTTGTTCCACCAGCAAGATATAGAGCAGGATGACTAGAGACGGCTATAGATGCAGTGGAAGACCATGGCCTTTTTAAGATATCATCTTTTTCCATGTCTCAGTTTGATTGAGGCAATATTTATTAAGTGATTAAAGCTAGGTAAGAAATGAGGCAAAAACATGACTTTTTTTTTTTTTTTTTGCATTGTCAAAATAACCCTCAAAAACATCAGTCTAGGAGGGGAATACCCTCAGGGTTTCTGGAATAGTGAGAAACAGTTACTATTTACACTCTTTTTGAACCACCAGGCCCAAACAACAACCAAGTGAGGTTTGGACTGGAATCTAATTAGGATTGGGATTAGGTTAACCAATCAATGAGAGCCAGAGTGAGTTGAGTAAACTCATGGAGGGGGGGGTGTTAAGGAAGAAATCTAGTTCTTAAATCTCTAGATATAGTCAAGATTTCTATGATCAAAATTTATATTCTTGTGGGCAATGTACCTGTAGATATGAATATGATTCCCTGTGTGGATAGAAAGGGAAAGATAGTAAGATGAGGAAGGGAGAGAAGGAAGGAAGGAAGGAAGGAAGGAAGGAAGGAAGGAAGGAAGGAAGGAAGGAAGGAAGGAAGGAAGGAAGGAAGGAAAGAAGGAAGGAAGGAAGGAAGGAAGGAAAGAAGGAAGGAAGGAAGGAAGGAAGGAAGAAAGGAAGGAAGGAAGAAAGGAAGGAAGGAAGGAAGGAAGGAAGAAAGGAAGGAAGGAAGAAAGGAAGGAAGGAAGGAAGGAAGGAAGAAGGGAGGGAGGAAAGTGGAAGGGAGGGAGGGAGAGAGGAAGAGAGGAAGGAAGGGAGGAAGGAAAGGAGGGAGGGAGGAAGGGAGGAATATTATTCAACTGGAACTGGCAAGTTGGGTCTCACAAGCTGTTTTTTAGTCCTTTTTTTTGAAGAAAACCATGACATCAGGGAAGTGGTACCAGGCCTGGAAGGGGAATTGGCTATAAGTATAGGAGGATTTGGAAGACGCAATGCCATATATAAGAAAGCTTATGTAATGGGATGATAAAGTAAGAGAAATAGGAACAGCAACACCACCAAAAAGACTTCTGTGAATGGTTGGACCTCCTACCTTCAAGCAAGCCAGAAAAGTGTCCCTCTAAGTAAAGATGCTTACTGATATTAAAGACAGTGTAATGCTATGTTAAAGAAGCTTCTAATCTTATTGTAGCAGTAATGACAGGAGGCAAACACCATTTTTGTGCCAATGCATATTAAGGTCCCTCTTTGATCATTTTCTATCAAAGGAAGAAAAAGAAAATGTGATATTCTCTGAAAATCGATGTGATAACAGCTCAGTATTATTTGAACGTTGTAATAAGAATTGCTATCATTGCTTCTGATGGTGACACTTAAAATTCCTCTAATCAATTTTCCTTCTTTATGACTATTAACTTATCTGAAAAAGAAACAGGAGTATCTGTTTCATGCTGACTTTTTTAATTAAAGTTTTCTATTTTCAATATATATACATATATATATATATTAGATAATATTTATAGATAATTTTTAACATTCACTCTTGCAAAATCTTGGGTTCCAAATTTTTCCCTCCCTGACCCTATCCTCTTTCTTAGACAGCAAGTAATCCAGTTATGTTAAATATGTGCAATTCTTCTATGTGTATTTCCACAAATATCAAGCTGCACAAGAAAAATCTGATCAAAGAGGAAAAAAAAAGAAAATGAAAACAAAATGTAAAACACAACAAAAAGAGTGAAAATTCTATGTTGTGATCCATACTCAGTCCCCACATTTCTCTCTTGGTGCTGATGGCTCTTTTCATCACAAGGCCATTGTAACTGAACTGAATTACTTTGCTGTTGGCAAGATTCATGTCAATTCTGGTGGACATGATCCAATGCAAATGGATGTAAGCATGCAAAAATGTTTGTGGCAGCCCTCTTTGTAGTGGCTACAAACTGGAAACTGAGTGGATGCCCCTCAATTGGAGAATGGCTGAATAAATTGTGGTATATAAATGTTATGGAATATTATTGTTCTGTAAGAAATGACCAGCAGAATGATTTCAGGGAGGCCTGGAAAGACTTCCATGAACTGATGCTGAATGAAATGAGCAGGACCAGGAGATCATTGTACACAGAAACAAGATTATACAATTGTTAATTCTGATGGACATGGCTCTCTCCAGAAACGAGATGATTCAGATCAGTTTCAGTGGTCTTGTGATGGAGAAAGCCAATTACACCCAAAGAGAGGACCGTGGGAACTGAGTGTGGACCACAACATAGCATTCTCATTCTTTTTATTGATGTTTGCTTGCACTTTGTTTTATTTCTCATTTTTTTCCTTTTTGACCTTATTTTTCTTGTGCAGCAAATTTGTGGAAATATATATAGAAGAATTGTACATGTTTAACATATATTGGATTACTCGCCTCCTAGGGCAGGGTATGGGGGACAGGGAATGAAAAAATTGGAAAACAAGGTTTTACAAGAGTGAATGTTAAAAAATTATCCATGAATATGTTTTGAAAATGAAAAGCTTTAATAAAAAAAAAACTGAGTTCTAGATTCTCTTTCTTATCTCTACCCATATTTCTTAATGTGGATTTATCTCATGTGAAAGAAAATATAGATCTTCCACCCTAATAAAAATAAAAACCCTCAAGAAAAATTAAGTTAAAAATAAAAAGTGATAGATAGGGAACTGGAAAATGCTTCAGTCTATGTTCAGACTCAATAATTCCTTCTCTGGATTTGGATGGGATTTTTCATCATAAATTCTTCAGAGTAGTTGTGGATGATTGTACTACTGAGAATAGCAAAAGTCATTTATATCTGGTCATCCCAGAACATTGCAATTACTTTGTATACAGTATATTTCAATTTGTTCATAGATGACATTCCAGGTTGTTGTTTTTGTTTTTTTCCTGAAAGTATCCTGCTCATCATTTCCCAGATAATATTTATATTCCAACAGAGAAACTTGTTTCAAATTATTTTTACAATTACTGTTGCTGTGTTTCCCTCATTTTACTTTCACCCTGTCCCTTCTCAAAAATATTTTGCTACTGTTCATTCCCTCCCCTCTCCTTTGTGCCCTCCCATATCCCATTCTCCTCCTTTTTTCTTGCAGGGTGACATAGATTTCTATACTTCTATTGCATAGATATGTTTAAAAAAGTTTTTTTTTAAGGGAATATATAGCCCTGATCAAATGAAGTACATTTTCTTCTAGGTAATAGGAAAGGTCTTTTCATTGGGACTATTCCCCTAGAGCTCTAGGGACAAAATGTGCTAATTTTCTAATCCTGTCATATTTATTTAAGTGAAGGGAGACGCATCAACAAGGATATTATATTAGATTTAGGCACCCATGCCTCTATACATGTCCCTTAACTTCTCAGGGTCTGGTCTAAGTTTCTTCATCTCTAAATGAAGATTTTAACATCTGCCATAACTTTTTCACAGGATTGTTGAGAGACTCATGTGTAATGTAAAATTATTTGACAATAATTAAAATATTACCTGAACAATGGGTAGAGTGCCTTCTTTGGAATCACAAAAACCCATCTTTGAGAGTTCAAACCTAGCCTCAGGTATGTACCAACTGTGTCACTCTGGGAACCACTTAAGCCTGTTTGCTTTAGTTTCTTGATGTATTTTATGATCTGAAGGAGGAAATGACAACCCACTCCTGTATTTTTGCCAAAAAAAAACTTCAAATAAGGTTTTGAAAGATCAGAACTGATTGAAAATGACTAAACAACAAAAAGTTACATAAGTATTATTTTTTATTACAATTTCCTGATGACACACTTTTTGCCTGTATTAATGGGACCTGGGTCACTGTATACTGTGAAATTTATCTCTGTGTTAAAAAGTACTCATTTGGGTATAACAAGCATAGCACTGTATCACTACTTTGTAATAGATATGACCTCCAAATCAGATGACTTAACACGGAATGGGATTAATCCTGAGTGCTCAAAGGCTAGATTTATGGAATAGCATCTCTGGACTATGTGTGAGATTATATTCAGATTTCAAAGACCAGGCAATTTAAGCATGGAGGGGCTTATCACCAATAAGCTAGCCATTAAGTAAATTAGTAATGCTTTGTCCATGAAAGGTTTGAAAAGAGAAAAAATGATAACCAATTAAGGAAGCACCATCATCCTCATTTGAAGCACAAACTAAGCAATCAACAGAATAAAAATCTAGCCTATTTCCTGATTTAATAAATAACCAAATAATATAGTCTGATTTTCTTTTAGTTGTAAAATGGCAAAAATACTCTGTTATCTTAACGTGGTAAGGATGGTCTAAATGTTGCACACTTACAAATTTATGCTATGGAATGGACACTGTGTTGTGCCTGGAGTTAAAAATTCCCTAGTTCAAGTCCCCCATTTTAGGGTTATAAACTATCTGTGACCTTGGCAAGTATCTTATATTTTTGATCCTTGATATTTGCATCTTCAAATAGAGGGATAGAAATACTAGCATCTACCTCACTGAATTGTTATGAGACACTAATGAGATAATATATGTAAAACACTTTCTAAAATTGAAGGTACTATGTAAAAATCAGTTATTTTTATAATGGATAAATGCCACAGAATTGAAAGTACACATCACTAAATATCACTTATTCTTAATCTACATGTGTATTTACAAGTATATAGATGTAAATGTATTTTTATGTATGTATACAACATGTTCTAAAAGTCTTAATGTAGTTTTTAGATTTAGTAACTTAAAATTACATCAAGACATTAGGAATATCTTGTATTTGTTTTTTTATATATATGTGCATATATAGGATATATATATATATATACATACATACATATAAACAGATGCATATATATACATGTTTATATATACACATATACAAATATGTGTATATTATGTATATATATATATACACACACACATATATATATATATATATACATAATATACACATATTTGTGTGTGTGTGTGTGTGTGTGTGTGTGTGTATGTAAACATACAACTAGCACAGTGGATATAAAGTGCTGATCCTGCACTCAAGAAAACATAAATTCAAACTGGGCTTCAAACACTTACCAGCTGTGTGACCCTGGGTAAACTATATAATTACTCTTTGCCTCAGTTTCTTCATCCTTATAATGAGAATAATAGTAGCATTTACCTCACAGGCTTATTGTGAGAATTAAATCCTTCTAAAGTACTTAGCATAGTGCCTGCCATATAGTAAATATTAAGTTTTATTATACATACATATATATCTATGTACATACATACATATATATATATATATATATATATATATATATATACAATCTGTATCTAAAAAGACTGCTTACTGTAACATACCCACCATATTGTCATCTAGTGTTTACTTAAAGACCTTCCAGGGAGAAGAATTCACTATTTCTTATAAAGGGCTTTCTTTCTCTATCACAGTTCCTAATTTAAAATGTGGGTTCAAATGGCTTGGAGTTAACACTTTCATTAGGTTGGGCAATTCTTTGCCTGATAGAATATGATAATCTCTTTTGCTAAGACCTTGAATCTCCCCTCCACACTGTAATCATAATTTTAGTATAGAATTTCTATCTTTCCTAATATACAGTAGCGCCAACGTTTAAAATAAATAAATCAATAAAGCTTGACTGAAGGTCTGAATGTTCAGATGTGACTTCTTTTTTCCTGTAAAAAAAGCTAGGAAATCTCCACCCTTCCTTCAATCAAAATGATTCAAATAATTTTGTAGAAGGGGGTCCAAACAGATGGCAGGCAGATGGGGATACTGGTCATTATCTAAATCACACTTGGGTGGGTAGAGCTGAATGGGATTGCAGGTACAAGTCAGTGACTCCTCATGTTCAAAGGGAAAGATGATTAAATCAGAATATCATGGTCTTTTCCTTCATTCTGAGGACAATCAATCACCCCTGGACCTTAGCAAAGGCTGAAAAACCTCATTTCCCAAACTTGTATTCCTCTAGGTTTGGCCAGTGGAACACTCTCTCCCAGCAGCATTTTAGTAAATGTTCTTTAGATTTGTCACTAACACTCACTTGGAAGCTGCTTTGCAAAGATGGTATTTACTTCTTTTTTTTTTCCCCTCTCTACTTCAGAAAGATCTTATTCTCTTTCTAATCATCAAAGAGATTAGAGCTGAACTGAAACCAGAAAGAGCTTCACTGGCAAAGCATCTGGGGCATTCAGATGCATTTTTATCATGCTCTTTAACATTTTTCACAAAGCCTGGAAATAGATATCATTTTTCCCTTCCTGGCTAGCCACTGAATTCAGACAGAATGACAAGATAAAAATTATACAGAACACTAGGGGAAATCAAGGAATAACAGTTTTTGTTGTTATTTTTGCATATATGCAATATGCATGTGGATATTGTGCATGTGTAGATGGTAAAGAATTCAACAAGACATTTCTTTTGATTTATTTTTTAAGTTTATTGCACTGTTTTTTTTTGGGGGGGTGAGGTGAGGCAATCTGGAGTAAGTGACTTGCCCTCAGCTAGTGTCAAGGGCCCAAAACTGAATTTGAATCCAGGACCTCCTAACTCCAGAGCTGGCGCTCTATAAATGGTACCACTTTGCTCCTCCTCCTCTCAATCACTCTATTAGCATGTGGAGAAGTGAAGTAGGAAAGGGATGCATTAATTAAATATCATACCTCCTTTTTTAAGTGAATCTGGTCTGGGAAAAAAAAAACGAGAAGAAAACTGTGGGGTGATTATCTCCAAATGTGGCAATCCCAGCAGACAAGTCCACCTACCCAGCAGGTTTTCCCTAATCCAATTAAAAGTTTCTCTTGGGGACTTGGTTCTCAAGGAAAAATCTTTTCTTTTCTTCTTAAGATTTTGAATAATAATTTTCTTATGACAATATCAATCACAAAGAAAAGTGTGAATCCTACAAAGTATTATGGCAAAACATTAATGGTATCAAAATATTTAAAACTGGAAGTGATTCCAGAGATTGTGTAGTCCAACCTACACTTTTTTCTCAACTGATGAGAAAGCTGAGTAGCTTGCCCAGCATCAAGCAGAAAAATAATAAAAATAATAATAGTTAACAACAATGGCAAAACAAGGAAAGAATAAAAATAAATGAATGACTATCAAGACCAAGACAGTGAATAATCCAGAAAAAAATTCACTTAATACATGATTGAAAGAAGTATCTGTGTTAAGCTGATAGAAGGGCCTGTACCCAGATTAAAATGGAATGTTTAAGTCAATCTTCAAACATCTTAAAGGCTAGCATTTAAAAATGAGAATAGGTTTGTTCTCATTCCTACAAAATCAGGATGAAGATGATGTGGTATAAAGTATGAGATGCTAGAGTCTAGCTTAGTAACAGAAAAACAAAAGCTTTCCAACAAAGAAAGCATCCAATGTTAGTTGCTTGTCAAAGAGGTGAGGTCTCTATCAGATCACCAGCAAATTCTTCCTAGATATCTCTCTCACTACTTTTCAGCATGTTTCTCTTTGATAACTGTAGAAATATAACCCAGGATTCTAAAACCTGGTGCCCAACAGCAACTATGGCGGGGGAAAAAAGCAAAAATGGTAAAGAAATGACATTTTTCTTGACAAATGGCATAAAACAGTAGACAATGCACTTTGACCTTGGGTGGAAGAGTTCCCTTCTGTGGATCCCAATGTCTTCTTTATTGGTCTCATAAATTAAAAGATCTGAACTAAATGAACTCTTTAATTGCTTCTAGTTCCAATTCTATCTCCAAACAGATTGAACTTCATCTCTATCACTTATCATTATTAGAAATTTGAAATATAAAGTGCTGCATGAAGTTTGAGGGAGAACATCATTGCCCACAGGATGGATTAGGGACGACTTCCTGAAGGCATTTGAGTTGGGACTCTATCAAGTAAAGAGGGAGAACACATTGCCTGACTTATAGAAAATGGTTAATCAATGCCTGTTTTACTGCATATGGTTGAGATTTTTCTCAGGATGCCTTAAACTATTGCTCCTAAAAATTCCTCCTCTTCATGTACTTTCTGTTATAGTTGAATTGAGCAACCAAACTTTCCTGAAAAACAATATTCTACTTCCGGTATGAGGTTAAACATCCTTCAAAAGAAAATTCAGTGTGAACTTATCTTTTGATTCCCTTAGATATTGGAGATATCAAATTACTTTGAAATATTTCGTACTTAGATCATCATCATCGTCATTCTTTTTTTTTCTTTTTTATTTTATTTAGAATTTTTTTCCACAGTATATATGCATGAGTAAATTTTTTAAAAAATATTATCCCTTGTATCATCGTCATTCTTGATAGTGCTTTAAGGTTTACAAAATGCCTTACCAATACCATATCAATTGATCCTAGAAATAACTCTTTGATATAAGTGGTATTTTTATTCTCATTTTACAGATGAGGAAACTGGGGCAAATAGAACTAACATGACTTGCCTAATATCACCTATAATCCCAAACAGAATTCAAATTCAAATTCTCCTGATTACATATCCAAAGTTAGACCTACTACATTATTTAGCTGCCTACTTATTTACCAAGTGTCCATATTGCATCCCCAAATAGAATGTAAATTCCATGAGATCAAAAACATTTGTGTTTTTGTCTGCTATCCACTGTCCAGTGTATCCCAGAGACGAAATAAATGATTGCTAAATTGAATAAATTAATTTCAAATTCATTCTTGTATAGTAAAATACTGTTAAATTAATGGCAAATTAAATAATGAATGCCTCTAGTAAATTATAATTCTTATATTGACTCAACTCAATTGATATATTAGACTAGTTTTCTTTATAGAATGTACTTATCATTTTAATAATGAAAGTAGCATAACGACATTTTAAAAATATATAATTTTGATTCTAGAGCCTATCTAGAGAATAAGGGACAATGGTTCAAAATATCATGTTTTATGTCACCTTCAAGAATTCAGTGATAGAGGAGATTATTTCATAGAAAGTAACTGTACTAATAAAGGTTCATTTATTTATTGTTATTAAGTTTTGCTTTGTTTTTAATCTGACAATTATTTTGCTGTTTTATTTTTGTACAGTTAGATACAACTTAAGGCAGACTGATATTTTCCCATTACAAATTAGTGATGTCTTATTATGTAATTATCATTATTCAATATGTACAATGATTGAAGTATTCTAGATAATAAAAGAATATGCAAATTTCCTGTTTGATGAAAATAGTATCATAACTGAAGAGAGTTTTTAAAGTCACTGAACAGAGCTGTGTGACCTTGAACAAATCATTCCTCTTCAACTCAGTTTTCTCATCTGTAAAAATAAATAGTTGTAATAGATTACCCCTAAGTTTAAGTTCAGCACTAAATTTGTGATCTAATTATTACATACTCATTGAAGCATTCATTTAATTTAAACAATTAAGAAATGATATTTTGCAGTCTAGTGGTAAATATCTAATTTTAAATGGGGGAAAGCACAAGCACAATTTCATGTTTCAAACACCCCTATTAATTAAAGAAATGGGGTAGTATTTCAAAAATAGATGTTCTCTTTAGCATTTTAAAAGATATTTTTCAAGACTTGAACAATGCAGCTCTTTCTATTGAGGACAGGACAAAGGATTTAAGTATTTTTTCATGAGAATATGGTACACTAAGAATATTGCTTTAGAAAATGTAATACTAGAGTGAAAACCTGGTTGGTTGTTTCACCACTTAATATCAGAGGAAAAAAGTGTCTTTGGGTAAATATGACTTGTAAGTTACTTCTCAAAAGTTATGAAGACATGCATGTGCATATACATATATGTATATGTTATCATATTATAATTATGTATAAATATATGTTAATTCATATATGTATATAAATATATCTCTATATCTAACTATATAGCTATATAATCATATATAATTCTCTCCCTCTGTCTCACTCATTCTTTCTGTATTTTTTTTGCTGTATCTCTCTTTGTCTTTGTGTGTCTCTCTCTCACTCTGTCTTTCTGTGTGTGTTTCTGTCTCTGTCTGTCTCTATTTTTCTCTGTCTCTCTTACTATGTCTGTCTGTCTGTCTCTGTCTCTGAGTGTCTTTCTTTGTCTCTCTCTCTCTCTCTCTCTCTCTCTGATATGTGTATTTCCCTTCCAAACTAAGGGACCTTAAAAATCAATTTTCCTCTTTTTTTAAATTTATAGATGGAAAAATGTGAAGTCCCCTGAAAGATAAAATTACTTGCTTGAGACCATTTTATTGCTGAGTCCTTTCAGTCTGATTCTTAGTGATCATATTTGGATTTTTATTTATTTATTTATTTATTTTTTTTTTTGAGAAGAGTTACTGGAGTAGTTTGCCATTTCTTTCATCAGCTCATTTGAAAGCTGAAGAAACTCAGGCAGATAGATTAAGTGACTTGTCCAGGGCCACACAGTTGATAAATATCCAGGCCTAGTGTTCTCTCCACTGGACCTCCTAGCACCTCATACATGTAGTTACTAGCTAAGGTCAGATTCTGGTACAAGTCCTGACTTCAAATCTTTTTCTCTTCAAGTTGACATTATTTAGCATTAGTGAATGAATAATTAGGTCTTGAATTCTCCACTTGCTTGATGCTTATTTTACTTAACAGAGGCAGTATCAAATAGGGGAGAGTGAACTTGACTTGGAGTCTGGAAAGACCAAGATTCAAATCCTACCTCACTTATTTAGGAGATGGATATCTACTTAATAAGTTGTTTAACCTCTCTGTCATGGATTATGTCATCTACAAAATGAAGTCCTTGGATACGATTGCCTGTAAGTGTTCCTCTCATTCTAACTATATGATGCTATGGACCATTTCAGATTACCTACTAATATTCTTATGTGTTTAGGATCAAATAAATTCTTTTCCCCGCTATATCTGAGCCTTTGTAGAATTTTTCACTGTTAGAGATATAGGTAAGAATGGTTTTATCAATATTGGAGGAAGACTTTATAGTGATGGAGGATTAGAGAGGGGAGTTATTTTTTTAATTGATTGTAAACAGTATATTCCTGATTATACCTAAATATAATTTTCAACATTAATTTTTTATGACTTTGAGTTTCAAATTTATCTCTGCCTCTATTCCATCTCTATTTCTTAAGATAGCAAGGAATCCGATTTAGGTTATACATGTTCAATCATAAACATATTTCTATTTTGGTTGGTTGGTTGGTTGTTGTCCTTCATTCTTGAAGAGGACCAAAAATGGCATCTATATATATATATATATCTATATATAGATATATCTATATATAGATATAGATATAGATATAGATATAGATATAGATATAGATATAGATATAGATATAGATATAGATATAGATATAGATAGATATAGATAGATATAGATATAGATATAGATATAGATATAGATATAGATATATATTTGTCCCTAGGGAAATAACTAAAAGCCTTTGACTCAGTTTCCTCATCTACCAGATAAGAAGAATACTTATCCTATACACCTCACAGTATTGTTGTATTGAAAGTACTTCTTAAACCTTAATGATCTTTGTAAATAGAGTTTGTTTTTGTTGTAATACTCCTCAGATATTTACTAGCTGAGTGATCATAGTAGTCACTTATTCTCTTTTTGCTTCAGTTTTAATTATAAAATGGTAACAATATAAGCCCCTATCTAGTAGGTTGGTTATTGAGAATAATATAGAGATAATATTTTTAAAGTACTTACCACAGTTCCTGGCAGACAGAAGACATCATAGAAGTGTTTATTCCCTTCCTATTTGCATTCCTCTTTAAGTTAAAAAAAATCCCCTTCCTTTTGGTTGAAATATTTCTTCCTTAGTCCTGTATCTGTGTTATGGTTTCATTAGGGGTCTAAATATCAATCTCCCTTTAGAGGTTAGATGTTGGTGGCTTTGAGCAGGGGTGAGAAACCTTTTTTTCCTACCCAGGGTCATTCGGACATATAAAGCATCATTCTCAGGACATACAAAAATTATCTAATATAGAACTCAAGCAGAGGGAGTTTGTAGCTTTCTGCTCATCATCTCCAGCAGCTGCTTTAGCAAATGATGGAGCTGCCCTTATACAGCACAGCCTGCAGGGCAGGATGCTCCCTACCCCAGCTTTAGAGAATCACTACTCTCACAGATATTTGTATTTCAGTGATACTCTTCAAGTGTCTTTTTATCAGACTTGGCAAATGGGGTTGATTTGTTTTCTTGATTGTAGTTTGTTGTAAAGGAAAGTTCTAATGGAGGCTGTAGATCTTTGGAAAGTATTAGGGAGGGGGAAGATAGCAGGGCAACAGAAAAGAGAAAGAGGAGGAAGCAGAGAAGGAGGAGGAGGAGGAAGAGAAAGAGAAAGAGGAGAAGAGGAAAAGAAGGAGGAAGAGAAGAAGGAAAAGGAAGACAGGAGGAGGAAAAGAAAAAGGAGGGAGGAGAGAAGGAAGAAGAAGAGAAAAAGAAGAGAACAGAAGGAAAAGAAATAGGAGAAGGAGAAAGAGAAAGAGGAGAGAAGGAAGAGAAGTAGGAAGAAGAGAAGGAGCAAGAAGAAAAGGAAGAGTAAGAGAGAAGGGAGAGTAAAAGAAGTAGTAGGAAGAAGAAGAGAAGGAAAAGGAGGAGGGGAGAAGGAGGAAGAGAATAAAGAGGAAAAGAGAAGAAGAAGAGGAGGAGAAAAAAGAAGGAAGAGAGGAAGGAAAAAAAGGAAGAGGAGAAAGAGGAAGAGAAGAAGAGAAATAGGAGAAGGAAGAAGAAAAGAAGAAGAGAAGTAAGAGGTGAAGAAAGAGGAAGAGAAGGAAGAGAAAGAGAGGAGGAGGAGGAGGAGAGAAGCTGGAGGAAGAGAAGAAGGAGAAGGAGGAAAAGGAGGATGAGTAAAAGACAGAGGAGGGGAGGAGGAAGAGAAGCACAAGGAGAAGATAGAGGAGGAGGAGGAAGAAACGAGAAGGAAGAGAAGGACAAAAAGGAGGGGGAAGAAGAAGAAGAGCAGGAGGAGGAGGACAAGGACAAGGGAAGTAAAAGAAAAAAAGAAGAGGTTTGACATTTTTGAGTCACAGCAGGGCAGATTTTACAAGGATGGAACCATGAAAGTTCGAGCCTTCCCTTTTAGTCCTAGAGGGGAGAAATAGAAAGTATTAGGAGGGAAATGAACAAGTGTAAAATTAGATTTGAAGTAATGCTGGTCAGGAGAGAGGGTGAATTTAACATTTGGAGTTATTCCAAGTAGAAGATGCTACCATAAATAGTGGGATCCCTGTTATTGGTGGAAACCCTCAGATACAGGACAGATGACTCTGGTAGATGCACTGCAGAAGAATTCTTGGTGGGTAACAGACTTCTGAGGTCTCCTTCAACTCAGAAACCATTTTATTCTATTATAATCTGGGAGCTCATAAATCACATGATGTAGACAATTAGCTCATTTGCCCATATGTAAGGTCATCCCCACATGACTTAAGAACTGGTATACACAATAACCTCTCAAGGTCCCTTTCAACTCAGTCAATTTATGCTTGGTCTGGGCCAGGTAGTCAGGGACATTCTGGCTCCCACACCATTTTTTTTTTTTTTTGGTAGTAACACTGTATTCAGGTCAAGTCTTCCCTACTAAATTATAGACTTCCAAATACAAGCACCTAACAATCATTTATCCATGCAGAGTAAATCATGTTCTTGTTCTCTTTTTCAAAAAGAAATAACCTACTTCTGGAGTCTGAGTTCATAGATTGTTTGGTACCATGTCAGTAATCAGTCCAAATATCATAATAAGCAAACCGGTGATATTTGCCTTACAGAAGCTTTGCCTTTCAAATCAGGATAACTAATTGTCTGGAAGAAGTAACACCTGCTATTATTGTCCCTGAAATATTACTCAAGTTTTGAATATTTCAAAAAAAAAAGAATGGTTTTTATTCGGGTCCAGTTTTTTTAATGGAATATCTGAGAATATTTCATTTAGTTCCATTTCTGTGGGAAGATGACAAGAGGAAGGATTGGACTGGAAATTGGACTTGAAAGCATGAATTACAATCACTATGTGATAAAAAAATTAAATAAATACAAACATCATAACTTAATGAAGGTTAATCTAAAGTCTAAGAAAATAAAATAAAAGCTCTCATATGCAAAAATTTAACCAATCTAAATAAATATAAAGATGAAAATGTAATATGGTGGAGTAGGGAGAGATTTGGCTTTGGAGGTGAGCATGGACAAGTCACAAACTTTCAGGCAACACTGCAAGAGTAAAAGACATGGAGACACTGTTAGTCTGAATTACTGATGGGGATTTTTGTATCTCTAAAGTAAATAAATCAGGTCTGGACTGCAGTGATAAATAAAAGAAGAAAATACATTTTATTGGTTCTGTGGCCCTCTTCCCCAGAGAATATCTGATGGTGCCTTTTTTAGATGGAAAAGTATATATGTAAACATAGACACATAGACACATTTTACATTCTATTAAAGTATGCATGAAAAGAAAATAAGGTTTAGAAGATGATCCTAATGTTATCAGAAAAAAAAAAGATAACATGATATATCTCATATCCTACCAGTACTGGCTTAATGGAATCCTCTTTATGTAAGAAAGGCATATTATTTGCATATTTAAAAGAGTATTACATGCAAAACTTTTCATTATATTCAGCAATGCTGTGGTCTATGGACAGTTTTAGTCTTCAGTCTTTGCATTTTATATAAATGAGATCGAGAAAATTGCCTTAGTACGAAGAGTTGGAAAAGGAAGTCAAAGTGGTGGGGTTCTAGCATAGCAAGCTTCAGTCAATGTTCAAATTATTAAATATTTTCAGAAGCTTGTTAAAAGCTTCTAAGTCTCCTTAATGAAGATAAAATATTTCTTCTTGTATTGATATTTTGGAATAGTTGTGGACATGCAAAAGGATTTCCTCCTTTTTCTCCTTCTACTCCTCTTTAACCCTAACTCCTTTTTCTTCTCTTTTCTCTTCTTCTTGTTTATCTTTTTTTTTATTCTTTACATTTTTTTTCCTTTTTTATTTTGTGTTTCGTGTTGTCTTTCTCCTAATGTGTCACTATAGTCCCTTATAAAGTGAAGGCTCTCTAAAATCTGTAGATCTTCCTCAAAGACCCCCATTTATATATAGAACAGGTAGGAAAATTGGAGAAAATGTTCGTAACTCTAATAAGAGGTACAACTATAATGCATTGCGATCCCCTAAAACCAGCTTGGGTAAAATAGTAACATTTTTACATTATCAATCAATCAATGGCAATCTACTAAAAGACACGATTGTCTTCCAATATTCATCTACAGAACTCCAAATACTTCAAAATAACTTTTTTCTATAATCATTATAGAAATAAGAGCACTATTTTAGCTTATTACAAATGACATTTTAATAAAGATAATAGCAACCAGTTCAAGATATCAGCACTTCCCTTAGACATTTGTGCACAAAATGTTTCCTTTGCCACTTTAACTTTAGCATTTTTTTCTTTTCTCATTACTTTCATCTGTATTTGTTCCATTTCTTACGGAAGCTGATGGTCTACCATACCTATCCAATTTAAAATGAGTACATCATGGGCTTATTTATTTACTTAAATAACAATAAAAAATAAATTCTAGATAGTCCATTTTGTCTGAAAATTCAGTTTTAAACTTCACTGTCACTCCAGTAGCAGTGGTTTAATCTGCTTGGTGGAATTCTGAAGGTAGACTAATATCTTGAAGAAACAGCATCTCTCCATGGAGGACAGTGAGATGTGAGAGAGAAAAAAAAGATCATCTCTGATTCACCAAATGAATCCGTGGATAGAAGCAGCGTTAATTCAGTGTTTGTGATTATTATTATTATTTTTGGTGCATCTTACTTTTATTTCCCTTTATCTTTTTTACTCAGGTTTAACAGGTTTGATTCTGGGGAAAAAAAGAACACAAGGGCTGTGATTATAAGCCACAAAAGGATACACAGCTGAGAAGTCCTACCAAAAAAAAAAAAAAAAAAAAATCCAAAAAACCCCAAACAAAACAAACAAACAAAAAACAAAGAAAAAAGGCCTGGTTTTTATTGGATTAAAGAATAAAGCATGTAGTAATCTATTTTACTTCAATAAAAGTAAATTCTTTGAAGTGCAAGCTTGTAAAAAATATCCCATCTATCTGATTTTTCTATTTGACTTTTCAGTTTGGGAATGTCACATTTTGAGAATGCCTATGGTCAGAAGGTGGCGCTCTAGTTCTTTTTTTCTTCAAATGCTATAAAATGTTGCATGAATCCCACATTTATCCAAATGCAGCCTTTTCCAGATGCTGGCCTCAGGGCCATAGTCAGTCCTGCAATTCACTTCTCATTGCTGGGGATGTCTCATTAGGAGACTAACTGTTTAAAATGCAGCGCTAATGTGAAAGTTTTAATTGGGAAACCCTGTGCATGTTAAATTAATCTTAAGTACTTTTATCTTGAATCCTTCCTTCCTCTCCATGATATTTGGTATTTCTGAATGTTAAAGCTTTCCTGTTTCTATGGAAAGCACTACAAATGGACCGATAGTCTCTTTTATCATTACTGATGTGCTTTTTGAAAATTCTTTTTCCACAGCCTTCATAAATACTCTAGAATCTTTAAATTCTGAAGAGATTTTTGTTCCTTTATGTTGGATTGACTAGCTCAGGGCTTCTGAAAGAGAGACAGAAACAGAGATGGACAGAGAGAAACTAAACCAGTTTGGTGAAGGGTATGAAGCTTTTCTCAGTTTAAAACTTTTAAATGCATGAAATAAAACACATATCATAACAAAGGAAATTTATTATATTGAACCTATTATATATATATATATGCATATACACAAACATATACACACATGTGCATATATGTATATATTATATATATGCATATACATACATGTATTACAGACCCTAAAACCCTAACAATAAATAATTAGTTTAATAAGGTTACATGGACTGACATCTGA